>NW_027497769.1:0-56498 GCF_021521415.1 Bidens hawaiensis | reverse complement strand
TAAGTAACACAATTGCCTTATGTATTCTTGTTCGGCTGTTCTCAAGACTCCAATTAATATTGGATCTATCACATCCCAATGTATTAATTACCATAAAGTATGTTGAGAATGTATTTTCCATTCAAAAACTTAAATAGTATAGTATTTAAACCAATATGTATTGAGCATGTTTCTTCAATCTACATAAGTATTGATTTACATGCTACAACACTTCTTCATCCGGTCTAATGCATGTTTGTATGATAAATTTCATGTTTTGCTAAATAATATATATTATTGTTGAATATGGTTATATATTATAGATTATAACAGCTTGGAATATGATTTTTTAATTCATAATATTGTTAAAGGTGGCTAATTTTTTTTATTTGTTAAACCCGAAACCCGACCCGAATTTACCCGACCGGTTCAACCCGAAACCCGAACAAACCAAAATTAGTTGGGTTGGTTCTTGGGTCAATTTGTTTTGAGCTCAAACCCGAGAAACCCGACCTGAACAACCCGAAACCCAAATAAATAACCCGAAAAACACCCCTACACATATGTATATTATCATTTATCTTAATTGTACGTATGTGTATAAAAAATAACATGTATAAAATTAAAAAATAAGTATTATACATATATGTATAATTTTTGCTAAACCGATATTTTTTTAATTTGTTTTTATTGTATTTATGAAACTGGGATGAAAGATAAAAATTTTTGGTTTTTTTACTTTTTACTTTCACCTTGTTTTTATTTTATAATTTTTTTAATTTTTTTTAAAAAGAAGTTTTTTATTGTTCAAAATGATTATTAAAGTTCTCAATTTAAAAAAAGCACCCGAACTATTAAGTTTAATATAAACAACTTTATAGCTTATATAACAAAACATAGAGAAACTGATGTAGATACCTACCTACGTAACCACCAATATACCGTGCATCATCTCTAGTTTGATCTAGTTCAATGTATGTTAGGGGATTAAAGCAACAAATACATGTAATAAATAAATAAAAAAGATAAAAGTAAGTTGTTTTATTAGGAATGAATAATATTCTTGTCGCCTCTGTCGGTAGGTTTGGGGGACCTGGATTCATGGTTCATGTTTGTTTGATTGTTTCTCCCATGAAGTGTTTGTTCCTTAGGGCACCGGCCACTACCCACTGCCTATTTCGTTTTTCTCTTTTTACTTTCTTTCTTTCAACTTTGATAAATATTATTAATTGCATTTGCGCCGTCGGCATAAAGGTAGTGCACGGCACTGTATGTTATGTATGAATGACTAGCGAAATGAAATGAAATATTGTAAGTGAATGAAAAAAGAAGGTGTTTGGTTAAGTACTCAATTTTCACATTTAAATCTTCGTCCCTATTTATAAAAAAAATATTCTTCTATATTTTGTTTAACCTCTTATCCAATTCTTTATCTCTATCTCTGTATTCTTTTTTTTTTAATATTTATTCTTTATTATTCTATGTTTGAGGTACAAACCCAAATGTTTAATATACGGACTTAAATCACATAGATGGTGAATAGTGTGTCTCTATATTTAAAGAATCACTATTGCAAAATCTCTAAAATTTGGAGATCTAGAATAGAAATGGAGATGCAGACATAGATGAAAAATATGACAAATCTCTAAAATTTAGAGATTTAAATATGAGTGTTGCTCCACAAGTTAAATCATTTATAGATTAACGGTCTAACTAGTAAATATCACATTTTTTGAAAGTGCAGCCATCTAACAAGAGTTAAAGTAATGTTGCATAAACCAACACACTTGTAATATCCAATTTAATGTCACGAGGGACGCTGAAAACCAATTTTAAGTAAGAATATGTGTTAAAGGGCGTGAGGCCTATCGATATCAAGATGTGTATGAAAGGTATCCCTCCCATGTAGATGGGGACTTGAGGGTCCAAATCTCATTGATGATGCATAAAAATATAACTTTTAGAGTAGAATTAGATGAGAACTTGTACATAAAACTAGTTATGTACACTTTCTCTCCCTTCTAAATACTTTGTACAGGTTTATTATATGGTATTTATTTGTAGCTTTTTTTTTATTTTTTACTTTTGCATAAGCTATTATCATAATAAAATAGTTGTGTAATCATAGTCTATACTATAGTGTTATACTATCACCCGAAGCCCATAGACTCAATAGTCCAATACTAGTCAGAAATATACAAGGCTATAATGATTCAACTCCAAAAGCCCATTTGCTAAGTTGAAACATAAGGCCCAATATGGACTTGAACAAAAAGTTGACCATATGATAGCCAGTTGGGCAATCCAAAACTAAGGTAGCTTAATGGGCTATTTATACAAATTTACAAAGCCTAAATCTCAGTAAGTTGGTTTATTTTAAAATATAATATTTAATATTTAAAACACAATTATTTATGCCAAGATGAATTTATATATTGAGAGGTGGTAGGTAAAGTTGATAAACAAAATTGTTAATTGTTAAAGATTATCATATGAAACTGTAGATCTTCAAATATTGTGACTTGAAAGTCTTAATCGTAATATATACTATAATTTATGGATTAACATATACACGATTTACTATTGAGGAACGTTAAAAGATTGAACACCAGAAAACAGAAGAAAATTTTAATTATTTATAAATAGCACTTTTCTATGGTAAATTAAGGTGATTTCTAACTACGTTCATTTCTTTTAATGAGAAGTCCTTTTATTTGTGATAGATGTATGTTAATGTCCTGTGATTGTCAATAGAAAAGGTGTGATTTAGAAGTAGATTAAAGATGTGGGAGTTGTCGTTCATGAAAAACCTACATCGTATTGTAAGGATTTTTTTTTTTTTTACGTTCATCACAATCTCTACTTAAAGTTGATTTTATATGAAAGATCTTGGCCCTTAACTTGTTTCTTTTGTTTATTTATTTATTTTGGGTATTTCTAACTCTATATTCATGGTATCCTTTTATCTCGATAGAAGTACTCCCTTGACATTCTCAAACGGGTAAATAAATATGACTAGTTGCGGCCGGTTCATACTCAATTGATATTGCGGAAAAATTAAGAGATTAAGAGAGAGTAATTGATGACTGCAATACAAAATGCAGCCTCGTAGGTGCATTGCAATATCAAACTTTCACCAGACCAAACATATCCTATGCTGTCAACAAATATGCAAGCACATGCACGCCCCTCTATTGTCCCATCTCAATGATCTAAACATAATAATCGGCATATCAAAGACACTTTATCCATGGGTCTCAACATGTATTGCGGGTTGGTCTCCACACGTATTTCTTGTACGAAAGTTAATTAGGCAGATTGTATGGACACACATCGTTCCACATCTAGACACTACATTTACATGTGCAACAATCTTATTTCTTGGTCTTCTAACTGGCAAACCACCATTTCACGATCTAGTCCCATGGGCTGAGTACAAGGGTGGAAAACGTAGAGTTGAGATTAGTTGGATACGGAATCTCCTTTTTGAGTTAAGACCCCCACCTCAATCATGAATCGAGAACGTGAATATTGGCAGAATGTGACACCATAAACTTATTAATTCCTGAACCCGATTAGCAACTTGCCAAGAAGAGAACAAATGATCTGCATTTTTTAGAAATTAATTGCAAACTACGCAAGCATCCATACCAACTTGGATGTCTCGATGAAGGAGACTTACTCACATCGACAACCGACCTAATTTCGCTTTCCAACTAAAGATGATTTCTTTATTGGGAACCCATTTGTTCCATGCCATAACAAAAGGGGCATTGGCACCGGTTGCATTAAACATTGTTATCTTCATTGAGGCCACCGAGAATTTGCCAGTCAAGCCAAACCCATTCATGATCATCTTCCGAGACGTCCACTTGTTGTAGCAGTTTGATTAAATCTACAAGTTCAGTGGATTAGGTTAAATTCAAAGTTCAATGTTTTTATTTCTAGGACCAAGATTGAACTTGCTAGTTAAAACAATCAATAATCGTACAGTAATTTACCTTTGCATTACAAAATAGTTGGGTGAAAAACCTCTTCAAGTGGTTGTGACTTGTGAGACGAGCCAATAGTCAATCCAAAATCTTTAAAATGGTTGTGAGACGAGCCAAAAATAAATCCAAAACCTTATACATTTATCATTTTCAACTTTTCCTTTAATCAACTTACCAATATTAACATTAGTGGATGCTAAGTGATTCTCCAATTTGGTGATGGATCCACTAATTTTTCCTATTTACCATGTAAATAAATATTGCGACATACATTGTCATGTGATGATGGATCCACTAATTTTTATCATTCATGGAAGAGTTGTATCAAAACAGACTAGCTACATATCAAATTATTAAACAATTTTTTTTCGGCTACTTTTCTTTTGAACAACGTTTGGAACTATCTTCACTGTTTGCGTGCGTCTTTCTGAGACATGAGGTCAATCATCTATATTAATTTTATCGTTCCAGACCTGATCCACCCAGAAACACCATCAAGAAGGAAACCCCCGCCATTGTGAAAAAACACCCATGAATCATATTTCAAATTATTCAACCCCCCCCCCCCCCGGCAGTTAACCATCAATCCCTTGACATTGAACCACCATGCCAATTACGAAGCAAGTCCAATTTTATAGGCTACTTATAAAATCACAAGAGCATCTAATATTATTATGTAACTTTGTTTTTGAACGACGACTTTCTTGTGTGTTAGGCCACTGCACTCCCAAATTTGAAGAGTAATGTTGGCCAACTCTGACCAGACTATGTTGTCTTAATCGGGGATCACAATGGCTTTAGGGTTTGACCTAAACGTTCCTCTTAGAAATCAAACGAGCATCTATATTATTTTCATATAAAGGTGCACAAAAAAAACGGTTCCGGACCCGACTCCGCAGCTCCTACCCGGACCCGACCCAACCAACCCTACCCGCGGGTACAAACCGGGCTCTGGGTTTCTCTCCAGAATTAGAACCGAGCCGCACCCGGCGGAATCAGAACCGGAAATACCCTGTCAAAACCCGACCCTACCCGAAACTCCGGTCAAATACTCGACTATACCCGCAACCGGTTCCTATCCGGTTCCGATTCCTTAAAATACCTGGTTTTTGCACCTCTAATTTCGTACTTACCTTCTTTAATATTTTTAACCAAGGTTAAATAAATTTATTCGACACCCTCTTGAAGATCGACCCGTTATGCTCCCTTGCATTAATTTATTCATTTCCAGATCTTGAAACATATTAATTTCAGTTTTTTTTTTTTTTTTTTTTTTTTTTTTTCCAGATCTTGAAACATATTAATTTCAGTTCTTGTAAAACCTTTTATTATCTTTTCAACTTTCACTCACACTCATGCTTCCTTTAGCTTCCTTCCGATTATTATTATCATTATTTACAATTTTACCCTTCAAATTCCCATTACTAAAATCCCAACACCTCCCAATCAACTCAACTAGACTTCTTGATTCAATCCTTCAAGACTACGCTTTCCGGCCACTTTTCCGGCACCGGCCAAGAACCGGAGTTGTTTACGACGGCAATGTGACACCGGAGCTCACCGGAATTACCGTTTCTGCCCTCAGGTTAAGAAGTGGTCGGTTGAGGAGAAAAGGGTATTTTGGGTATAAAGAGTTTGATATTCCGGCGGGTGTTTTTGTGAGTCCGTACGTTGCTAGAGTGGTTTTGGTGTACGAGAATTTGGGGAATTGGTCGGAGGTTTATTATCCGTTGCCTGGGTATTTGTATTTGTCGCCGGTGGTGGGTTTATTGGCGTATAATGCGACGGGTGTGGTCGCCGGAGTTTCGCCGGAGTTGGATCTCCGGCCGTCGGAGGATCCGATATTGATAAAGTTTGAATCTTTGAGGGTTTTGGGAAATGGGGTTTTGCCAAAATGTGTGTTTTTTGATTTGTTTGGTGGGGTTGAGTTTAATGTTGTGGTTAATGGGAGTGTTTGTTTAGGTTTGAAACAAGGGCATTTTGGGGTGGTTGTGGAAGAGAATATTCCGGCGCCGGCGCCGGCGCCGGAGAAAGTGCCGGAGATTCCGGTGGCGGTTGGTGGTGGTAGGAGGCAAGTGGGGAGTAATGGGTGGTGGGTTGGTGGGATAGTGGGAGGTGTGGTTTTGGTGGTGGTGGCGGTGGTGGTGTTGGTGGTTTTGGTGGCGGTGAGACGATGGGTGAGGCGGAGGAGGGTTGAGAAGATGGAATGTGTGGCGGAAGGTGGTGGTCCGTTGGCGGTGGCCGCGGTTGGGAATGCTTTGATGCCGGTGGCAATGGGGTCTCGAACTAAACCGGTTTTAGAAAATGAATTTGTAAGCTAGGTTTTTTTTTTTCATTTGTTTTTCATATTATAGTTTTAAATAAATTGTTACCACGGTTGTAAGAATATATAAGAGTAAATGTGTTAGTTTTAATTTTATTAAACTTTTTTGATGTTTATTTATCAAGTAAACATGTATCAGTCTTTCACCATATAAGGTTTGGATGGATGTTAAATGGTATATTTTGCATTAGGGGTGAGCAACTTAACCGTTATAATCGTTAACCGAACCATAACCGTCATAACCAAACCAATTTTAACCGCTATCCGACATAATCAATGGGTCGGTTTAATGATTTTTTGGAAACCACCTAATACGGGTTGATTTTGGTTATAGATAATTCCAAACCCGTCATAACCGAACCGGCCCGTTTATTTAACCAAAAATATGTTTGGGATTAACTTTCACCAAACATATTGTCAAATTGTATCATTTTTATGTTTTTAGTTCAATGTTAGTAATCGAATTAACTTTAACTTCGTTGATGGATTATATAAAGTTGTTTTTTATAATATTTGGTATTAATGCTACCGAATATATATTTTGTTGGATTATGTTTTGTCGTATTTTTTAATATATGGTACCAAACTTTTAGGCTCAATTGCATTTTCTTGGTTACGGTTAACCGACCCATAACCGGCTCGCTATAACCATCAAAACCGATTAACCGAAACTGCCCTAACGGATCGGTTATGGTTATGGTTATCCATTAACCGACATATCGGTTATGGTTTGGTTTGGCCCAAACCAACCCATGCACACCCCTAATTTGCATGATAGTCTCTAATTTAATTGTTATGAATTTTGTGTTTCTCCTTAGAAAATTAGAGATCTTGTGTGGAGATGAGGAGATCACCATGCTTCTATGTAATAAGGTAGAATTCAAATTAATCAGCGAGTGGCGACTCCCCTTAATCCTATAAGTGGAAGGTTCAAATCCTTCACTGTGCAAACATCATCATCATCATCATCGTACTCAGTATATCCCACCAATAGCAAAGCTATGGTAGGGTCTGAGGAGGGTAAGATGTAGACAGCCTTACCTCTACCCTATAAGGATAGAGAGGCTGCTTTCGGTGAGACCCCCGGCTCGATAGTAGTTTTGCATCAAGCCTTGGACATAAGGCACATAGCACTCAATCATCGGGACACCGGCTGATCGGTGCATGTACCCTTGTCTTTCGGCTATCAACGCCACTACATGATGCCTGATTAACCGTCCGTCACTTTTAACGTTATTTTCACGAGATTAGTAAAATAACGTCAAAATTAGTGCAATTTCACTTTTGCCCACCCGAGGGTTCACACATATATACATCATATGTGCGCACCACAAGCAATTTCACTTTTGCCCACCCGAGGGTTCACACATATATACATCATATGTGCGCACCACAAGCATATAAATCGTTTATAAGAGAGGTTTAGGAATAAGTTAGTTTGTTATTATTAATAAAAAAAATATAACTAATTAACCATAGCCAATTTTTACACTATCAAATGTCACGTTATACAATTATTAGAAATTAACAGCATGCGAGCATGAACTGACAAAACTGTTCTCTCTTTCTTGATCTTCTCAAAAGTATGTGAGAGGTTTTATGTATGCTTTGTATGGCTATGGCAAGAGGTGTATCAAAACCTCTAGAAACTGTTGAAAAACATAAAACAAAAAAACACAAATATCAATAAGGCAGGTTGTTATGGGCACCTTGGAGGGGGGGGGGGGGGGGGAGAAGGGCGCCGAAGGAGTATGAACATCGCCGGGGGGCGCTGTGGAGGCAGGCGAGGAGGGGGAACGGTGGTTGTGACGACCGGCGCCCTCAGGGCTCTCTCTCTCTCCTCTCTCACATACACACATACATATATACGCATATATATTTATTGGGGGCGCCCAAGGGTATTAAACCATAGTGGGGCGGGCTTCGATGCCCCATTTTTTACGAGGCGATGACGTGGCGTTGACGTGACACGATGGAGGGGCTTCGATGCCCCCCACCATAGCATACAGCCTAAGTGGCCCAGGAGTTGATTCAACACCGGATTGTTCATCCACCAATGGGTTATGTTACACTTCTCTCTCAAAAGGCTGTCTGTTGTAGCAAGCCAATATCTGTTTTTCTTTTCTAATTTATATAAGAGCTTGATACTAGGAGGATCAAATACAAGAAGGTGAGATATGAATCGTAATTTAACAAGGATAAAATGAACCAATGCTCGGCTAGATAACCCAAAGTCCATAACAAACAATTGGGTATTAGAGCTATTTGGGCCAATGAGTAAATATTAAAGTACTTTGGGCTTAAATATCAATATATCAAGAGGTGAACTGAACTAGGGCCGTCTAAACCACTCGCCACTCGAACTCGCTCGCCGCCCGCTTAGAAATTGCTCAGAAACTGTTTGCTTGCTTTTTCGCTCGATTGTAAACGAGCCGCTCTGCTTGGTTTGGTTTGTAAACGAGCCAAGCAACGAGCAACGGTCTGGTAGGTTCGGTTCGGCTCGAATATTTTTAACGTATTTTATATATAATTATATATGAACAAATATATAAATATGTAGACAACACACATAAAATGTGAGTATAAATTTTTAAACCCTTAAAAATTTTTCTTATTCAGTTAAATTTATAGTCTCATTAGTTCGATTCAAGTTTTCAGAATACTAGAAGTTTGTTTACATGTTCATTACATCCCACTTCAAACTTCATTCTCCTAAAAATTTACAACATATTACAGGTTTGTCTAAAAACTAATAAATTGTTTACAATCTTCAAACTTGTTTCTTATTGGAATTTTTAGAGTGAAAAAGAAATAAATTAATGCTCGAAATCGCTCGATGTTCAATCAAAAAATGCTCGATTCGATTTTGGCTCAGTTCGAATTTCAGCTGTTCGGTTCGGTCGTAAACGAGCCAAGTAGCGAGCAAGCCTGCGCTCGTTTCGGCTCGGCTCGTAAACAACCCTAAACTGGACCCACGCATGTTGGATTAACTGAAGGGAAATGAGCTGAATAGGTCACAAGGTATATCGGGCCTAACAGGGTTCGTCTCACTAAATTAAATGGGCTTGGATTATATAAAATCAACGGTTGGGCCGGGCTAAGTATAGTTTCGTTAATCGGCACATACGTATGTGTTACATGTATTTTACGTATATGTAAGTATACACTAATATGCATAAATGGGTTAATAATCTTATAACGGTGAATATTAGTGGTAGTCTAATGGTCCACAACTTCCCATTTGGGCCGATCACATGTTATGACTAGATAAACTTTTATCATATTGGTGTAACTAGTGTTTCACTACATACTTGGGCCATGATTATATAATTGCCCACTTATTATGTGTCACACTTGATTCGGACTTCGGAGTATGTAAACATGCCTAAACACATTTACATTCATTTATCTTGTTTTATTGTACCCTAAGCTCCTGTTTGTTTCAAGGATTTTGAAGGAATTTTAAGGAATAAGATTTTAAATCCCATAAATTGATATGTTCGTTCCATTAAATGAAATAAGAAAAATGGAAACTAAATCTCATCAAATCCCACATTTAATGGGATTTTAAAATCCCACCTATTTTATGAGGATTGTTATGGAAAATAAAGGATTTTCTTATTAACCCTAATCAGTACTAGGGGGCAAATGGGTTGGGTTGGGTCGGAACGGGTTAGGGTCAAAAGGTCCGGGTCAGAACGAGCCCGGGTCGGAATGTGTCAAAACGGGTTTCGGGTCTTTTTTTTTAAGAACGAGGGCAAAGACGGAAACATTTTTGTTTTTTTTACATTTTTCGTTTTTTATTTATATTTTGAGTTATGATTTTTTTATTAATTTTTTTGAATTTTTTTGAAGGGGTTTTTGTTAACCTCCAAAAAAATATTAAAAAATTAATAAAAAAATCATAACTCAAAATATAAATCAAAAACGAAAAATGTAAAAAAACTAAAACGTTTTCGCATTTGCCCTCATTTTAAAAAAAAAAAAAAACGAGAATGAAGAAGATTCCAATTCAAATACATATTAACCAACCAAACACATGATAGGAATTCTCAAACATTCCATTCTAATTCCAAATACTTTAAAAAAAGTCCGTGAAACGAACGCGCCCTAAGATGTCAACCTCGGTGAGGTTAAATAAGTACTTACAATTATAAAACAAAATGGTGGACAACATATCCCGCTAATAAGATAATAACCTGGCATGGCAACATCTCAAACATTATTCTTAGTATATAACGATTTTTGTTTTATTAACTCTTTCTTAAGTGAGAAACACGTAATCCACCTATCACTAAAGATTGACCTTTCAGCTGTATCGTTTCTTTACTAAAATCTGAAATACGTGTGGTTATTGGCACATTATTGACATGATCATTAATAGTGTTTTCCAAACCTCCTGTCTCTTCTAACCTTCTAACGAATGTATATGCATGTTATAGTCGTGATCTAGACTTGAAATGACTTGACAACGTTACATACAGTCGTTCCCAGACAACAAGACCCGATCCTATTTTTCAACACAAGATATAAAATACCATTCGTATATACGTGAAATATATCAATTAATAACCTAACATAATTTTTTTACCAAAATGTATTTATTAAGATCCCCACTTGTGGTCTAGTGGAAGGAAAACCTGGGTTCTTCAGTGGAGACCCAAGTTCGATTCTCACTTGTGTCCTTTAGGTGGATATTAGCAATGAAGAATTTGAGTTAGGCCTTGCGAGGTTGTTAGTTTGGATCCCGAGCCCACCCAGGTTTTCGTCCCACTGTGTGTTAAGCCAAAGAGTTTTGCTCTTGTTCTTGTGGCGGCACAATGACCGTCAAGAGACAGTTGGCGGTATGGTTTACCGGGGAACGCCCAAACCAAACTCTGAAACCAGCGTGGGTCTGGTTAAGAAAACATAGTCTAGCCAGAGTAGAGGAACGAGATTCTTTAAATTGAAGAGTGCTGTGTCTTAAACACAAAAAGAAAGTCGCTATTCTAAAAAAGTCGGTGTGGATTATAATGTAATTTTCAAAACTTAAAAAACAAGCCCTAATATACAAATTACACGTAAATTGGCCCAAAGTACGTACGTCAAAATCATGCTTCATTACTTCGCTTGAGATATTGGGCGACTATACACACACACTCTCTGTTGTTCGCATGCGCTCGTTAAATCTCATTCGATCTCTTCTCAAATTTGAGCATTCAGATTCAATTCGATACAAATAGTTTCCGCTTCATATCTCAGATTAGCTTTCGTTTCGTCATATTGACGGAAAATTCAGTTAGTTTGAAGCTTTGATGACGTCACCCGAGCTAGTGTTCGAATGTACGGTAATGATTTACTTATTGCGTCAGTTTACACTTTATTATTATTATTATTATACATTCTTCGTTTACTGAATTCTGATTTAGGTATGTTGATTTGAAATCCGTGTTTGAAGCATGATTTAGCAAATTACAGTTTAAATGCATTAGTTCTCATTGCTAATTGTCAGTTTGTCACTGTTAATTAGGATGTTAGGTTAGAATCTGGTATGTTATCAGCTTTGCTTGTTGGAATCTGGAAATATGTTGAACATAGAGTGAATTTGGTAGCTGAATTGACAGTGGATGTTGTTTTGTGCTGTACTGTGGTTTATATATATTGCCAAAGCCTTTGTTGTTTAACTGTGATATACAGTAGCTTAACTCATAATTTATACTATTGTATAAGTAAAAGAGACTGCAATAATAATAATAATAATAATAATAATAATAATAATAATAATAATAATAATAATAATAATATATCTGAATGCTGAGATTATAGGAAACTAGACAACTAAAACACCAATAGTAACTAATATAGATATGTTTGATATGTAGTAGTATATAAATATCCAGATGGATCCTGTATTATTATTATTATTTATATGATATTATAGCAAATTAAATAGCTCAAGTCTCAATTCCTTATTTGTGTTTCTTGCTCTCATTTCCAAACTTCATTTTTCTTGGTTACTTTGAGGAACTGAAGTGCAGTTTCATTTAAAAAAAAGGGTGTCCAGGTTAACTGCATGCCAGACTATGTATATATCTTACGAGTTCTTAGTTCGATTGACAAGAATTACTCCAGATTTTAGCTATTCATAATGTAAACCATGTTATCATGTATTATTGATCAACAATTTATAGGAGTACAATGGGATTAATTATTGTATCTTCTAACTATGGTAATGTTATAAGATTGGACTCTACCTAATTAATGTATTCTCCTTGATAGTCATGTGGTCATGGTCACCCAACAGTGACCTCTAATATGTTTGTATACCAGTGAACACAAGATTTGAATCAAAAGTGTACACCTAGCTTTTCATTTTACCTAGTAGATATTGTGCTTAATTAACTCTTAGGTGCTTATCATTTAAAACCTTTTGATTGTTACATATATAATAATTTGCATTATTTTCTTATTATCGTTTATAGAAGCTAACATGCAAATCATCTAATTTTGTTCTTTTTCTTATATTAAACCAGGAGAATCATTATCCATCAACTTGATACATGTAAACACTAACACTTCCTCATGAAGCTCTACTCTCTTATACTACTTCATACCATCCTTCTCATATTTTCCCAATTTACCACTACATTTGCTGACCTGGACTCAGATAAACAAGCTCTTCTTGCATTTTCCAATATTGTACCCCATAACCCAAAGCTGGACTGGACTAATACTACAGACATTTGCACATCTTGGCTAGGCGTCATCTGTGACTCTAGTGGGGCCCGCGTGACTGGTCTTCGACTTCCCAGCATCGGTCTCACGGGCCCCATCCCACCCAACACTATTGGAAAACTTAAAGACTTACAAGTTCTCAGTCTTCGATTAAACCGACTCTCAGGAACTTTACCAAATGACATACTTTCCCTTCGATATCTTCATCATCTATTTCTCCAGCATAATGACTTTTCTGGTAGCATTCCCGAATCGTTTCCTTCTCAAATGAACGTATTAGATCTCTCGTTTAACTCCTTTACTGGTCAAATCCCGAAATCTTTACAAAATTTGACTCGGTTGACCAGCTTAAACCTCCAGAACAACTCGCTTTCAGGTCGTATTCCAAATTTCAAATTCTCAAGGCTTAAACATTTGAGCATTGGTAACAATTATTTTAATGGCTCTATTCCATCTTCTTTTCAAAATTTCCCAAATTCATCATTTATAGGAAACAGTTTCTTATGTGGACAACCTTTAAACCCTTGTTCAGCAATCCTCTCTCCTCCGCCTGCCACCGCCCCTCTGCCACCTACTGCCATCATTAGCTCAACGAAGATTCCATTATGGGCTATCATTGTCATGGCAGCTGGAGGCGGTGTTGTGATCATACTCTTTGGCATTGCGTTATACTTCTGTTGTTTAAGGAAAAGAAGAAATGGAAGTCAAAGTCAAATTCCTGCTCAAGGTCAAAGTCAGAGTCAAAGTCGTGTATTCAAAGGAAAAGGAAAGTTTTCTGTTAGTCGAAGGAGTGAGAAGGCTATGGCGGATTATGGTAGTGAAGTGGTGACAACTGATAAAAATAAGAAGGTGGTGTTTTTTGAAGGTTGTTTTTATAACTTTGATATTGAGGATTTGTTACGGGCTTCAGCTGAGGTGCTCGGGAAGGGTAGTTTTGGAATATCGTATAAGGCGACTTTGGAGAAGTCAGTTATGGTGGTTGTGAAACGGTTGAAAGATGCAGTGGTGGGTAAGAAAGAGTTTGAAGAGCAAATGGAGGTTATTGGGCGGGTCGACCCACATTTAAATGTGGTACCACTTCGGGCTTATTATTATTCGAAGGATGAGAAGTTACTGGTTTATGATTATATGTCAAATGGCAGCCTTTTGAACCTCTTGCATGGTATGTTCTTTTCATAATATTGTTTTAACAAGTAGTTAATGAATTATATAATATCATAAACCCATGCTATTATGCTAATCAACTAATCTTTTGAAATAAGATGTTTTTAAATTATATTTTAGACGACTTCCAGTTTGTTTAACCCATTTTACTTTTAACTAGATAATTTGAAACGTGTCGTGTTAACCTGTCAGGTCGACCCGTCAACGTGTCTAACTAAACAGGTCGACCCTTTTAACCTGTCTAATAAACGGGTCGTGTTTGGCTGACCCATCAGGTCGACCTGTCAACATCTCGTTGACCCATTAAACATGTTTAATAAATGGGCCTTGTTTAATTAGACAAGTTTTGGATTTGTCATAATCTAGCCTGTTTAACAAATGAGTCGTGTTAGGTTAATGGTTAACCTTTCAGGTCGACCCGTCAACATGTGTAATTAAACAAGTTGACCCGTTAAACCTGTTTATCATGCTTAATTATTTGTCATAATCTTAATTACTCAAATGATGTCACAGGAGACCGAGGTACCCCCAGTAGAACACCAGTAAGCTGGGAAACCAGAATCAAACTCGCCCTTGGAACCGCCCATGGCATCGCCTACATCCACGCTACTGGCAGCCCTAAACTCGTTCACGGAAACATTAAATCAGCAAACATCCTCATCACCCAACACGGAGACGCCTGCATTGCCGACACGGCCATAGCCCCGATGCTAAACTTCCCAGCCTCTACTTCCCGCTACACCGTGGGCTACCGAGCCCCAGAAGTACTAGAAACCCGAAAGCACACTCATAAATCAGATGTCTATAGCTTTGGTGTCCTCCTGCTGGAAATGCTGACAGGGAAACAACCATTACAGTCATCAGGAAGAGAGGACGTGGTGGACTTACCGAAATGGGTGCAGTTGGTGGTCCGAGAAGAGTGGACAGCTGAGGTGTTTGATGCAGAGTTGATGGGATATCAGAACATTGAAGAGGAGATGGTGCAGATGCTGCAGATTGCTATGGCTTGTGTGGTGGAGGTGCCTGATAACCGGCCTGTTATGCAGGAAGTGGTGAAGATGATTGAAGAGGTTCGGCTGTCCGAATCTGGAAACGGGTCGGATGCAGATAGATCCGACAACCCGGATGAGCAGAGGGCTTGATGGTTAATGTTGCATGCTTGGACTTTATTCATTTTTTACTAAAACAGTTGGACTTGATTCATCATGTTTCTGTTATAAGTTTAGCTATTGAATTGATTTAGACAGGTTTGATTCATCATGCTCTTTGTGATAACATTAGGATCAGTATTTTGGAGAAACATTCTAGAGTCAAACAAGCATGCAAGGTTTTGTTATCGCCGCATCACTGCCACGTAGGTAGTGGTCATTAACTAAGTAAAACCATAAATCATGTGTAGTGGAGGAAGTTTAACTAACCAAGATCAACTGAACGAGTAAATGCTGCCAAATTTTTGAATAAAGATGTATCACAAGTACTTAAATAATCTTCGACTCTCACAGTCTCACTTAATCACACATATTGAAATACAATAGTTATTTAGTAATTGAACGGACTTTAAATTGTGGGGCATTTACATATTTCCCCTTCCTAAACTTTGAAATTACATATTTCCCCAAACCATGCTTAAAGAGCATTGTACATTTTGCATTAAAAGTTTGTATTTTGGGGAAATATGTAATTTACATAGTTTAGGAATGAGAAATATGTAAAAATCCCTTAAATTGTCATCGTATGAAATTGTTGCTTTGTAGAGTATACAATATCTCTTAGATTATCCGCAACGTGAATGAAAAAACCTCCCATGTCTAAGCTGGCGAGCCTTATGCCCCATAACTAGCAGCGGGGTATAGATGCACTTACAAAGTAAGACGATGCTTTTGACTACGTGTGGTAACGTGTGAGCCATTCCTTATTTTTTTTCCCACTCACATCACATATAATTAAATTATATAAAGTATGCTGAATGTGTGAATAATGTGTGTGGTAGCTTCAGGGTGAAATTGTGTTGGGGATAAAATTGATATGTCATGCTGACTAGGTCTGTATATGGGAAGAATGGATTGTAGCGTTTTGAAGAGTTTTACAATCATCTAAAAGATCATGCTATTGCAAGGTGTTATGCCATTAGTATGTCATGTATCACCCTTTATTTGTGGGTTAGGTGAACTAAAATTTCAATTGTACGTGAAAGAACACATCTCATGTATTACCTTTTCGATGCGTATCAACAATAAAACGTATGCATTTGTTAATGAATTAAAATCATGTGAACAATAAGACCATGCATAGTGAAACGTTTTGGGAGTGGAAAACGGTCCATAACGCCCAGGCGTTACCCCCCCCCCCCTCCTGTTGAGCGTTTTGGGCACCATTTTGGCGAGGAGCGTTGTGTGTGTACACAAAGGTGGAAGCTTGATAAGAGGAGAATTAGTCAAAGTGATTATTGACCAAATGACTGAAATGAGATTTTATTACTACGCCACTTTTTACAAAATATCCACATGTTGACTAGGACATCACGTGTCGCAAAACGCTCCACAATGAAATGTTGTGTCTACACATTTCTAACATTACCGATCATCATTTCTAGTTTGTACGTGAGGTCAAACAATCAATCAGTATTTAACTATTTTGTAAAATGCTATCAACTTAGGTGATGTGTAGTGGAGAAGCTATAAAATATGTGGGATTTTTGACACGTAGCTAAGAAGGGCGATATATGGTCCAGGAACGGTGTTGTAGCCCACAAATTGTTCCAACCCGAATACTTACTCGCCATATCAGCAATTTCATCACACAAGCCGACAACAAATATACCCCCCCACTACATCATTGCCTCATATTTACCGCTCAGTACACTTTTTCTTATAGAAAATTGTATATGACGACACTATCAAAATACAGAGGAAAAGATGACGACACCGTGCGTTTATTCCACGCAAAAGTGGGGCCCACCATTTCCACCTAAATCAAAACCCTAGCTCTCATTTCCCCTTATTCTTCTTCTTCTTCTTCTATCCAAATTCAACACATTTGCTTCCCTTTCACATCTCATCTTCCAGGTAATAATAATAATAATTCATCTCAATTTCAATTCAATTGCATATATAAATATATATATTTGATTTTGATTGTTGATTGCTTGTTATTGTTGTAAATCGTTTGAATTCAACCGTTCATCTATTTGATTATCTGAATCAGTGCTTGCGGTTCGGTGATTCGTCGGTGCGAGTGATAATCTAGGGCTTTTAGCGTGTTGTGGTGATGGCGTCGAAGCGTATTATCAAGGAGTTGAAGGATTTGCAGAAGGATCCTCCTACGTCATGCAGCGCTGGTAAAATTAACGATAAATTGTATATATATATGTAGTTTTATGTATGTTTTGAGGTGCAATTATTAAATTATGCTTTGTTTATTTGCTGTAACACGGTCAAATCTGTTGTATGTATGTATATGGTGCAATCTGTTGTATGTATGTATATGGTGCAATCTGTTGTATGTATGTAAATGAAGGAATTAGGGTTGCGGCAGTGGCAAATCTGTTGTGTGTTTGTAATCAGCTAAAAGGACTCCTGATTGCTTGTATGAATAAATAATTTTATGGTTACAATGCTGTCAAATCTATTGTATGCTTGTAATTGGTGCAATTTGATGCTTGTAATCGGTTTAAAGGACTCTTAATTGCCAGTTTGAACAAAGAAATTAGGTTTGCAATTTTGTGATATTTGTTGTATGTTTGTAATTGGTGCATTTTAATGTTTGTAATAAGCCTAAAGGACTGGTGATTGCCTGTTTGAATACTG
Organism: Bidens hawaiensis; assembly: GCF_021521415.1. Classification (NCBI taxonomy): domain Eukaryota; kingdom Viridiplantae; phylum Streptophyta; class Magnoliopsida; order Asterales; family Asteraceae; genus Bidens; species Bidens hawaiensis. Next base: position 38,520 of record NW_027497769.1, on the reverse strand, counting down.
AATTTAGGGTTACAAGTTTGTCAAATGTGTTGTATGTTTGTAATTGGTGCAGTTTAGTGTGTGTAATCAGTTAACCGACTATTGATTGACTGTTCGAATACAGAATTAAGGGTTACAAGTTTTCAAATGTGTTGTATGTTTGTAATTGGTACAATTTGATGCATGTAATCGGTTAAAAGCACTCTTAATTGCCAGTTTGAACAAAGAAATTAGGTTTACGATTTTGTGATATTTGCTGTATGTTTGTAATTGGTAGGGTTACAAGTTTTCAAAAATGTGTTGTATGTTTGTAATTGGTGCAATTTGATGCATGTAATCGGTTAAAAGCACTCTAAATTGCCAGTTTGAACAAAGAAATTAGGTTTACAATTTTGTGATATTTGCTGTATGTTTGTAATTGGTGCATTTTAATGTTTGTAATTAGCCTAAAGGACTGTTGATTGCCTGTTTGAATACAGAATTTAGGGTTACAAGTTTGTCAAATATGTTGTATGTAATCAGTTAAACGACTATTGATTGACTGTTCAAAAACAGAATTAAGGGTTACAAGTTTGTCAAATGTGTTGTATGTTTGTAATTGGTGCAATTTGATGTGTGTAATCAGCTAAAAGGATTCTTGATTGCCTATTTGATTAAAGAAATTAGGTTTACAATTTTGTGATCTCTGTTTTATGTTTGTAATTGGTACATTTTAATGTATGTAGTCAGCTAAAATCACTGATGATTGCCTGTTTGTAATTGGTGCAATTTAATGTGTAATCAGCTAAAAGCACTCTTGATTGCCTGCTTGAATACAGAATTTAGGTTACAAGTTTCAACTTTGTCAAATTTGTTGTATGCTTGTAATTGATGTAATATGATGTCTGTAATCAGCTAAAAACATTCTTGGTTGTCTGTTTGAACTAAGAATTTAGGGTTACAACTTTGTCAATTCTGTTGTATGTATTTAATTGTTGCTTGTGTAATCAGCTAAAGCACTCTTGATTGCATGCTTGAATGCAGAGTTTAGGGTTACAACTTTGTCAGTCTGTTGTATGCTTGTAATTGGTGCACTTTAATGTGTGTAGGCAGCTAAAAGCACTCTTTATTGGTTTGAGTAATGAAGTTAGGGTTACGATTTTGTTTGTGATATCTAGGCACGGAGGAACTTTATGTAGCTCATTGAGCATTTAGATTAGGGTTCATGCTTAAAGCATACACTATATATGTATGCATTCTTTGAAGAATCTTGTGTTAATTTGTTTGATAGATGCTTGTGGTGTTTGTGTATGCATCACATGATATGTGATAATGTGACATTTTTGGCTAAATGCTTGATGTGTAATTGAGTAACATTCTAACATGAACATATTTTTATATAATCAACATATGCTTCCAGAATGCTCTACTTAAGTTGTGCATTTTACTGTTTAGGTCCTGTTGCTGAAGACATGTTTCATTGGCAAGCAACAATTATGGGACCCTCTGATAGCCCGTATTCTGGAGGCGTGTTTCTTGTGTCAATTCACTTTCCTCCTGATTATCCTTTCAAGCCTCCCAAGGTAGTTTTCACGTGTTATTATTTATTTTGATTCTTTACTTATAGTTTATCTTGAACTTTATTATCATAGTTTGGAAGAGTTATTTTATGAATATCTCTATTTAGCGATAGTAAAGGATAAATGATATCAAATATAATATTTATATGTTGGTATTCAGGTAGCATTTAGGACTAAGGTTTTTCACCCGAACATCAACAGCAATGGTAGCATTTGCTTAGATATCTTGAAGGAGCAGTGGAGCCCAGCTTTGACAATCTCCAAGGTTTGAACTTGGAAACATGGTTATGTTTTTATCTTTTTGTCAAGTTGCCACTTTGTCCTGCTGCAAATGCATTTAGTTAGGCTTGTAAGTGAACCAAACAAACACGAACGAGGCTTGTTTGTGTTTGTTTGTTTAACGTTTACTGAACAAACGAATGGGCATGAACACTTAAACGAGTATATTTTCTTGTTCTTGTTTGTTAAGGAAATTAATGTGTACAGTGGCGGATCCAGAAGTTTAACTCAGTGGGAGCAAAAAATAGTCAAAAAAAAAAAAAACTACATAAAAATGTAAATACATACTTCATTAACTATTACGTCGCAAAATACCTGTTACAATTGTCCTCTACGGGATTTCATCTTTTGGAACGGTCAATTGCAGCTTCATTGGTAGCACTTTCGAATACTTTTTTTTCGCTGCTACAAATTACACAAGCTTCATATTGAAAATTGCACACAATATCATTAACTTCAATGAATAAAACTTCAAAAATAAGCCATACTGAATGAAAGCCGTCATGTTTTGAAATAACTTTCTGTTAATCTCATTTAAACGCTCACCAAACTCTTGAATTAGCATATCGACAATTCTGTTAGAACAATTAAAATTATACTAATGTTGATTGCTGATTTCACTCTAAATAACTCAAAACTCATAAATAAAAAAATGAAATGAACATAAATATAAATAACCGTGTTCTTTGTTTTCAAGATTTAGGTTTTTGTTCTCTTTCTTTTAATCAATCATTAAGAAGCCGGAATACATGTGGGCTAGGTTTTTAAATCTTGTTCATTGGGTTGAAACCTGAAAGATTGTAGAGCATGAGGGCCTAATAAAAAAGAAAGGGGGCCTAAATTTGGTTTTAACCAAATTTACACTAGAAATTCTATTAAATACACTATCTCTTAGGAATAACTTCCATCCGCCACTGAATGTGTACGTGCTTGTATTCAACGGGTCAAGATTTGAATGGGTTATTTGTTTTGAACAAGTCATGATTTGAATGGGTTAATTTTGTTTTGAACGGGTCAAGTCAAGCTTCGTTTTGGATGGGTCAGGATTTGTTTTGAAGACTGTTGATGTGATTTGCAGGTGTTGCTTTCCATCTGCTCTCTGTTGACTGACCCGAACCCTGATGATCCATTGGTGCCTGAAATTGCTCACATGTACAAGACCGGCAAGGCCAAATACGAGGCCACTGCTCGTAGCTGGACGCAGAAGTATGCCATGGGATGATTGAGCTACATGTTTGAATGAACGGAACGGTAATAAAATGTTAGCAAGAACTTTGTTATAATTGTTCATGTGTTTGTTAAGAAGCCTGCAAAGGCATAGGACATCTGTCTCAATTTGTGTATATTTGATTTGGAAGAAATGGGGATGAATTGGACTGTAATGGTGAAATTGATTTCTTCTGATTAATTGTGACTTTGTGAAATGATGTTTTCTCTAGTGGTGTCAACTTATTTCAATTCACTACGGGTTAATTTGGGTTATGATTTATCATTATTGGGTCAAGTAGATCATACTGCACGTTTCTTTTATTATTTTTTAACATTTACTTTAATTGATTTGGAGGTGACTGTGATGCAAGAAAAAGAAAAGGTGGGTGCTGGATATATTTAAAAATAGTAGGAAGGGGTCGAGGTTTGCTTTAAGATATTATTTTTTTTCTTTTTAACTTATGGTTTATGTTTGTAAAATGGGCTTTGTAACTTGTAATACGTGTATTAATAAATAATTTAGTAATTAATGATAAAGAATTTTTTGATTGAAAAAATAAGTTGTTTTGGATGATGGATGTATTATACCAGTGTGATAGGTTACATGTTTATGTCACTTAAGAGGCTCTGGTGCTACCTTGTTAATATAAACAGATATGAGATTGGTACCGGTCCGAACCCGTATTGTAAACGAAGAATATTGACATAAAAAAACGAGTGAAAGTATATAAACCGAATGATATGCCGACTTCATCAGTTGGTACCGGTATTATTGAAAATACTAAAATCGAATGAATACCGGTACGCTGATTGTGTTTGGTCAGTACCAGTTTTCGGTGCAAGCTGCTAATCCCTAATTTTCCTTGAGTATGTTGATTTTGGTTTTACGCTTGTTGGACCCTGGTGGGTTGCAACCAAGCCTATGAAACCTTGGCAATAATGGTTGGATTGAGAACACGACTAGTGGTTCAACCTAGTTACATCAGATAACATTAAGGATTTGGTTTAAAGCACAATGTGAAATAGGATATCATTAGGTTGTTTGACATTTTGAACACTATAGATTAATTAGGTTGATTGTCAATATATTAGCACTATCATTAGGAGCTCTTTTTCTATTATTAAAGTAAATTTGATTTTATAATACTCTAGAATCTAGAGTTTTTTTAATGCATTCTATAATATGTATGTTCTTTTTTTTTATCCTCATCTTCATCTCTAAAATTGTTACGTATTTTTCTATTTCTTTTATCAATCCCTATTTCTATCTTTATCTTCATTTTCAAATTTTGAAGATTGCGAAATTGTGAATCTCTATATTTATTTAGAGACTCACAATTCACCTCTTTAATTTTATATATGCTACATATCCTAATAAGTGTTTTGGTTTGTACCTTAAAAATGAAAGAGAAAGAAAATATATATATATATATATATATATAAAGAAAGAGATTTGGATGGAGTACGAGATATGAGAAATTTGTATAAATGAGAGACAAAGTTAGAGAATGGAATATGCCAATGCTTTTAGACAAACTGATTTTGTTTATATGACTCCACTAGATTTTATCCCCCGTGTTACGGGGGTTGTTATACATTATTCGTTTTTAATATTTATATATATATATTTGGATTTTAATTTTATTTATTATAAGAAAGTTAATAATTAATATACTTGAGGTTTGATGATGAAATAGTTTCACAAATATATAATATGTTATAATTCGGTTTAAAAGCTATATGGGTTTGGTGATACCCATTACCCGTTTATTTTCTTTATTATAAAAGTGTTTCTTAATTATAAATAATATCTTTTTTTAAATAAAATATGATATTAATTTTTAGTATATTCCTATTTTATAGGATTTTCATATCAAATATTTGGTGAGATTGTTTTTTTAATATAAAGAGATGTTATAACAATTTAAGAGCTATCTGGGTTTGATGAGACCTTTACCCGTGAATTCGGGTCAAATGCGTGAGAAGCCTTCATTTACAAATAAAGCAATCTGACGGCTTGAGATAATGGTTGTTTTACATTTTTCGTTTTTTAATATTTATTTTTTGGATTTTAATTTTCTTTATTCTAAATTGCAATAAACATTATTTGTTTTATTAGGAATTGTACAATTTTAGAATATATCATCTTTATTTATATGGAAAGTTTTTAGAATGCCTATAAAAAGATTAAGAATTTGAGCCGGAAAAATTAGCCAAAAAGGAATATGGGACTGACATGTCATACTCATTATTTTCTTTTATTAGTATAGGTAGATGTGTATACGATATATGATTATCTCATGACCTAATTCGATTTGTCAATAACGAATGCTTTTAGACCATGGAATATCTCATGACCTAATTCAAGTATTACTTATACGATGTATGATTATGTGTTAATATTGGCAATGAATCAATCTTATAAACACATCATTTTTCCTTTTTGTTATCGTAAGCTATACAAGTGACAATATACTGACAAATCGAATGAATTCTAACCAATAACGAGTGTCATTATTGTAACGAACCAAAACAACGTCAATCAATATGAGGTCACACATGGAATCCTGGTGGTTACAACTTAAGCTTACAATGTTGTTTGATGGCCTTATAATTCTATTAAAAGACCACATTTAATCGGTCAGAGATATAGCACTTAATTTATTTAATAAACACCTACAAATAGTTCTTAAAACCTCTTAATAAGTAGGTTTTCAGAAATGCCGATGAGCTGGTGGTATAGTGGTAACTGGTAAGGGATAGGCTTGGTGTTCCATGTGATCCAGGTAGGACTGTTCAAAGGGTAAGACCCTACCCTTTTACTTAATACCCTACCCGGACCCTTTAACATTTTAGGAAGAAATGTGGACCCGAGATCCTACCCTCTAAACAATAAAAGGGTCAAGGGTCCAACCCTTTATCCTTTAACGTGTAACATCTCGGATTTCTCGTATTTGTATTCGTTTAAGTTTAAACCGATACGGGAACGTAATTTGGATCCTTCGAACTATTTAAAACTTGTATTTTTTGGTATTTAACTTGGTTTAACTTATTTTATAATTTCATAACTTTCAATTATGCCAAATAATCCTTAGAAACCTTTAAAATCGCTTAAAACGGCTAAAAATCGCATTTTTGGGAACTACAGGGACTAGTTTTGCCAATTCTTTCATATTTTCGATTAAATTAACGGAACTTAAGCTCCAAGATATCTCAACTAATTTTATAAAACATTCAAATTTCGTTTTATTGCTGTCCAAACCGATATCTTTAAGTTAATATACCCGATTTTATCATTAATTGATTATTCAGTTTCCTAAAATAGTTATTTCCTAATAAACAAGCCTTAACTCTTAATATTTAAACAAAGCATATCATAAAACCCTAGATTATTACTTCAATACCAGCCACCACATCTAAAATCCACGAAATTTCCCTTCCACCATTGTCGGTTTCTTCAATTTCTTCAAGTTCTTTAAGCCTTCGTTGACTTTCAAGCTTCAAGACCCTTTGACCTCGATTATCTCTTGTTTCATTCATCGTTCGGGTAAGTTGTCTCAATATTGTAGATTTATATATGTAGAAAAAAAGCCCTCAATCAATTTTGCTGATTGAGGGACTCTCGGTGGTCAGTTGGACTCAAACCCGTTTAAGGGCATAATAGTCAACAAGTTTGACTTAACATTTTCTCATACTTCTGGTTGGAATCAATGTTCGGTCCAGAAGACTTTTATTCTTGTAACGAAATTTTAAGGCTACTGACAGAAACCCGACTTCGGAATCGCTGTTCGGATTCTGGTCAGTACCAGCTCGCTTAAACGTTTAATTTAACATAACTAGAGTTCTACTCATCCGTTTAGATTTATTCCAGCGGTATTTAGTTCGTTTTTATTTATATTACATTATCCCAAAGTTTCAGGTTCTGATCATTAATCTCGTTTGACACGTAGTGGACGACTCGCTTAAACTTTAACTCGTTTATTTGTATTCGTTTTCACTTGCCTTTAATCTAAGGTGAGTTTATCATCCCCTATTTTACAACTTTGTCAAACGTTTTGGGGACACATGCGTACGTATTAGTATTTCATACTATATATATATATATATATATATATATTCAAACAAATGCATACGTGTTATTGTGAAGTGATTTAATCAAACATACGTGCTACTTGCTTACTTGTATTACCATTCAATCAATCGCATGTTGGAATTACTATTCAATCAATCACATAGCGGGTGTTCCTGCTGGTGACCAATGCCCGATTCACTTGGCAACGGTCTACATACTTGTTTATGGTTTGATTATATTTACCGCATTTATCACGTGATGCTTATTTATATTGTTGTGTCAAAAATTGTGATATTCTTACTCAACTTTATGTTGACAAAACTCCATTTTATACGTATATGCAGGTTGCTTGTATTGAAGATTGAAGTTTTGACATGTAGACAAGACCTTAGGATATAACTAAGTTAACCTTTAGTTGAGTTTATATTTGTATGTTTAAATTGTTTATTGTATTTGGATATTGTGTGTATAATTGAAATAAAATAAATAATTAGATATTGTCACTTTTAACTTTGATAGTATCTTCGAGCTGTGAGCAATCGTATCATGCCCCGACATTTCCGCCTTAGGTTTGGGTGTGATATAAAGCAGTAATCGTAGCTTATTTTCTGCATTTACTAGTTGCATATCTCATATATGACTTTAATATATGAATCCTAGAACAATTATACTTTTATTTAATAACACAGTAAACTTTAACTTCAAAAGTTTATCAACCATTTGAACCGATGCAAATAATATTCACATTCACAAATTACATGTAGAGAACAATTCAGTGATTTTCATATACATATGTTTCCGATCCGTAGTATGGCCTTTTATTTTTGTTAGTTGTTGGGAAATTTATGATGAATCGTATATAATATACAAGCCTATCCTACATTTCAGATTAATCGAGAATCTGATGTATATCTATCTAGAAACTAGTAAACGGGTCAAGAGTTTGAAAAAGGGTCGGACCCTTGAAACCCTTTTACCCTTTAAGGTGAAATTTAAATACTCTTTACCCGACCCATATTATATATTCGGGTCCAATTAAGGGTTTTACGAGTCGGGTAAGAGGGTTTCAAGGGTTTGACCCTTATCTTGCTCACCCCTAGACCCAGCCCCCCCCCCTCCCTCCCACCAGCATTTAGTTTCAGATGCACCAAGGTGATGATGAATATGTGGCTTTCACTAGTTGGATCCTTGAAACGAATGAGTTTTATCTCACCGCACTGTCGTGCCTTCAAGCAAGTGATCACAGGCGTTGACCTTAGGTGAGGGTTTTTCCCGGGTCAAAAAATGAATGCATCCTGATATGACGAATTTAATCAGTAGTCCAATTGAATGATTTGTTTACCGTTTAAAAAAAAATAGGTTTCAGAAACATATTATTCATAAGGTACCTATTAAATTGGCTAAGCTTAGTAATGATTCTTAGTACATGTTTGGATTTAGTTTGAAAATGCATTATTAGTTTTTTTGAAAACCCAATAAGTTAAAAGGTGGTTGGGTATTACAAAAATCTTTTTTGTTTTAGTTCTTTAAAAGGGTAAAATATGTTGGACTTAATTGCATGAATCGAGCAACACGAACAACACCGATATTTTGTGAGAGCTCCTCACGACTCTTTCAATATTATTAAGAACGAAAACCACACAAAATACAATAACCTTAAACCATCTATTTATACTAAAACCTTAACTTGCTCACCAAGAAACCTAATTAGACTCAAACTAGGAAACCAAATAAATAAGTAAAAATAACCAATCTTATTCCTAATTAATAAACTAAACCGACTCAAACTCAAACTCTTTAAACTTTAAACCTTTATCAAGATTAATCCTTTATTCACCCCCTTAATCTTGTATGGACTTGTTACTCTTCAAAATAGTGTTGGATCTAAATCTTCACGAACTGAATTAGTAGCTTCTTCTTTCGGTTTTTGTCCGGGACACTCACATGAAAAATGACCATATTTAAGACAATTATAGCATCTGATATGAGATTTACCTCGACCCTTACCTTTCTCCTTTTGATTTTCATTGAGTTGGAACTGACCACCTCTACCTCGTCCAACACCACGTCCTCTACCTCGGCCACGTCCATGGTCGATTTTCCCTCGTCCACAGCATTCACAAACATCCTCTTATCCTCTTCTTTCTTCGAACTTTCATGTCCATAAGTTTTAGTAAGCAACAACTTACCTTGTCCGCTTTCACCCGTCTCATCTTGCTCTCTGATTCGTTCCTCGTAGGCCTTCAACCTGCCTATTGCTTATTCGAATGGCATGGTTTCCAGATCTGAATATTGCTCAATAGAAGCAACAATCTGAAGATACTTCTTTGGCACCGAATTTAATAGCTTTAACAGCTTTCCGCAAACTCTTCAATCGTATTTGTCTCCTTCATTCGTAGTTGCTCAAATTCTCTTCTTAAACTCGCTAAACGTGCCCTTTGGACCCTGTCAGCACCAAGAAACCTTACCCGTAAAGCTTCCCATATGTCTTTCGCACTTCGGTTCCTAGCAACTTGAAGGAGTATATCCTTTGGTAAAGCTTGATAGATAATTGCCCTTGCAATCTTGTTCTTCTTTTCATCAATGGCTCCATTGGTTACTGGCTTAATTGTCTCCCACAACCCTTGTGCATCCAAAACTGACTCCATTAGAATTGTCCAAGTGCTGTAGTTCGTTGTTGTCAACCTTGGTACTTGAAACGAGGCAGTGTTGTTTTCTTGAACCGGGCCATTCCCTGCATTGTTTGGATTGTTAGCCATTCTTTTCTTCGAATCTTCTTAACGTCACACAAATCGTCCTTTTTGATCGCTCAAACATATACGATCACAGCGAATCACATAGATTTACGCTGCTTCTTCTTTCAACGAATCACACAGATTAACGTTGTCTCTTTTTTCAACGAATCACACAGATTAACGTTGTCTTTGCTTTCAACGAATCACACAGATTAACGTTGATTCTTCTTCTTGATCGTTCACACAGATACGACCGTCTTCGTCTTCTTCTTGATCGTTCACACAGATACGATCGTTTTCTTCACTGTTTGATTGCTACACTATTGCAATTCGTCTTCTCAGGCGGGTTCGATCTTCTTCCTTGTTGCTCAAGTCTTCGGTTCGGTTGCTTGACACTTTTGATTGCCTGGTAGAATAATTAATTCACAACATGCTTTGTTTGCTTCTGGTTTCTCGATCAAATTTGTGGCTAGGAAGATTTCCTTTTAAAACTAATTAATTCACCAAGCTTTCTTCTTTCTCGAATTCCGTACACAAAGAGAGGTGCCTATTTTTTTTAATGAATTCACCATGTCTCCCAATTGCTACCTCCTTGCAATTTATTTTACCTTGATTCTTGAATTAATTGCTACGTCTGCTTTTGTTCATCAATTGTCGGACGAAAAATATTAGAGGTGCCAATCCGTCCCTCCGATAGATACCTTCAAAATTCAACGTCTTCACAGGTCTCTTTGAACTCCCGCTCTGATACCAATTGTTGGACTTCATTGCATGGATCGAGCAACACCGATATTTTGTGAGAACTCCTCACGACTCTTTCAATGTTATTAAGAACGAAAACCACACAAAATACAATAACCTTAAACCATCTATTTATACTAAAACCTTAACTTGCTCACCAAGAAACTTAATTAGACTCAAACTAGGAAACCAAATAAATAAGTAAAAATAACCAATCTTATTCCTAATTAATAAACTAAACCGACTCAAACTCAAACTCTTTAAACTTTAAATCTTTATCAAGATTAATCCTTCAAAATAAACTGTTTTCTAAAAACCATAAGTCCTCTTAAAATGACTTTTTAAGATAGTTAATAAGCCAATAAGCTGTTTTTCAAATTATCACAAACATACTGTTTTTTAGTGAGCGTTTCTTTCGTTGTATTCCGGTGTGCTCTCTCTCTCTCTCTCTCTCTCTCTCTCTCCATATATAGACGCTCAGCTACCTGCAATTTCTTCGTTTTCTCACTCTGTTACATATCCATCCCTCCAGAAAATAGCGGGGAATTTTCCCGCGAAAATACCTATAACCTACCACTTCATTTCTTTTCGTGCATGCTCGTTAGTTAGTTACTCACTTATTTAATCACCATCACCATATCCTTATAATAAGCATCATCATCAGTCATCACTCTTAATTAACTCTATCGGTTATTATTTGTTTATCGTTTATATGATGACGTCACCAGAACAACCACCACCACCACCGTCGGTGAAGTTCACATAGCACGTGCTCAGAATCAACAAGTTAGTTACATCACGTGATCATCATCATCCTCATCATCATGATCCTTCAACGACGTCGTTTAACAGTAAGACCGTACGGATCACACTAACCGATCCGTACGCCACGGATTCATCCGACGAAGACGATGAAGTAATAATCAAAAGAGTGAAAAAACACGTCTCCGAAATCAACTTCAGTCGTCCACACGATCGAATTAAAAGCAGGCGCGTGAGGATCACGCGACGTACGACGGAGAAAAAGTTCATCGGCGTCCGTGGGGGCGGTGGGCGGCGGAGATCCGTGATCCGTCTCGGCGGAAACGTGTTTGGCTCGGGACGTTTGATACGGCGGAAGAAGCGGCTATTGTGTACGATAAAGCTGCTGTTAAGTTTAACGGAGTTAAGGCCGTTACAAATTTTGGTAACGGAAACGACGGCGTTTTGTCGCCGACTTCGGTGTTGGGAGTTAACGGAGAGTTAACGGCGGTGGATGGTTTTGGTGTTGGGTTTGAATCGTTTGATAATGACTTGCCGTTTGATTTACCGGATTTTGGGGTATTGGGAAACTACGTTGACGACGAGTTTGGAGAGTTTGACCTTGATGACTTCCTCGTTGACTTTTGAAAAAGTATATACTTTATATTATTTATTTAATTATATGGTATATATATATATTAAGTAAATTTGGTTGAAGATGCAACGCTAGTGAGTAAAGAAGGTTATGAAAATTTGTGTATGGTTTATGGGTGTTATAAACTATTTTTGTTTATTGGAGTTGGTAATTATCTTTTATATAATTTACTATATCATTAGTCTGAGTGTTCAGACTCGTGTGGTGTTCGAACGTCAGCTAATCAGTCCGCTCGTGATCATCATCCTTAGATTCATAACTTCGTCTTGCCTTAGATTCATTAGGTGAGAGGCAACAGCTCACTACTAGCGATGAGTTCGTCATGCGAGCACGACTAGGCATGTATGCTTCCTTTCCCACTAAGGTTGTGCCCAATGAAGTCCGGGACGAGCCGACAAACCAAAGCGTTAACACAATTCAAGCATCTCGATCTTCAAATATTTGGTCTGTGATACTTTCCCACCATCATAACCATGCACGTCCTCGTGCATGCACATGTCGTCCCATACCATGTGGTTTTCTCTCTATGCCATGCATGTTTGAATGGCAAGCTCATCATCCCATATCAGCTTACTAGCCAAAACCATGTGTTTTGAGAATGATTCACTTTGGTAAATGAGACACCCGGTAGTTCAGCCAAAATGTGAGTTATTCGTGTCGGTTAATTATGCCATCCGATTATGTGACGCCGATGTTCGCCAAGTTAGCAAACTTCAAAACAGGTTATGGCTCTGCTACACCGTAAAACATTTAACACAAACACGGTGATCTCCACTTACACCTGACTAGGACGGTGCTCACGTTCCCATACTCGCGGCGTACAAAGAGCAATCGATCTTCTCCCACCACCATTGCATAACTCATTCTCGACATTTTTAAGCTCTTTTGGTTGAGTGTACACGTTCCAACGTATCCGAGGTTTGACCGGCTCTAATACCACTTGCCACAGAGTTACTCCTCAGACTCTGTGTGGCGCTCGAAGGCCAGCCAATCAATTCGCTTATGATCAGGGTCTGCCGGTTTCGTCCTGCCTTGGACTCATTAGGCGAGCAACAACAGCTCGCTACCAGCGATGCGTTCGTTGTGCAATCACGACTAGGCATGTACGCCTCCTTTCCCGCTAAGGCCGTGCCCGATGAAGTCCGGGACGAGCCAACAAACCCAAGCGTTTCAACACAATTCAAGCATCTCGATCTTCAAATATTTGGTCCGAGACACTATACTATGTTTTAAATTTTATAGTGTATAGATATGATTTATTTGTAAATCTTAACTAGTGTATTTGATTATTTATTTAAACAAAACGATTACAATAAAGTGGCAGGCAAACGGGCAACAAGCTGCGCCGCAACCCCCTTTTGAACAGCAAAGCCAATCCTGCTAAAAACGAAGCTTTGGGACCTAGAAGCTGAAGAGGTTCCGTGTACGACGCGCTGAACCCTACTCAAAAATTTCACAGCCTCTGGAGCCAGAAAACCAAATGTATCAAAGGCAAATGGTAGAAAGACATGTTGATTATCTAAACAAGCTTTCTCGTGTTTAACAACTTTGCCCGATTCAGCCTTCAATGCAGCCTGACCCACAACAAACCCACGGTCCCTGAGCCCAACAAGAGGAGACACTCCTGTAAGATCCACACAGGCGTGTTTCCCCCCTGCCCACCCGAACACAAGAATATCAGCTGGTCGTAAAGTAGACCTCCCTTCAATAGGATCCGTGAGAAAGTTAACAGGGGCCTCCTTTTTAGCAGAAATCCCTGCCCGTTTAAGAACATCACACAGAACATCCCTAACCAGATCATGTCTGTATTTAAAGCCAGACAATTCTTTGCAATGCACCGCATGGTCACCAAAAGAATCCAAACAGACCTTGCGACAAATTGGGCAAGGTTCATCCGTCGGGAACATAGGGATCATTAACCGGTACTTAAGGATAGCCCGATACTCCAAACCCGACATACGTTGGCCTAATCCTTCAATGGGGATAGTCGTTAGAAAATCCTGAGCCCGAGGAGCCCGAAGGCATTCAAACACCGCCTTTTGGCGAGGGGATAGATCAAACTTCACTTCTAAACTCTTGACGATTCCACTAAATAAGGCACTCGCCACAACATGTTGGGCTTTAGGGGGGGCGGTGTCCTTATTAGAGAACCCGCTAAGATCAAAATCTGGAAGTGAAGTACGTAAACGATCCATCGCACACCCATAATCAGAGTCCAACCCATGAATATCACAACCCCGAAGAATATGGTTTTGCAAACACCACGACTGTGCTCTCGAAGCCACAAAAGCATATGTAGATACATCCTCGGCCGAACAGAGACCCAACCCCCCATAACGGATCGGAAGTGACGCCAACCTCCATTGGAGATCCCCAAAGAACGGACATCCACAAACCACGATGTCCTCAATCGCCCTTCGAATAATTAAACAATGTATTGTTAATATTTAATCACGTTATTAAAATTGTTGGGGTTTCCACGTTTATGGGCTTAAAACCATTATTATTTATTACATTATTAGAGTTGTTAAGATCCTAACCCGTTAACATCAACATTACCTCTTGTATCTCATATCATGTAGAATTGCCAATGGCATAGTTAGTTACATTCAAAAACTGTTATGTGTAATTTTAATGTTTTAATTACAAATATTTTATTTATGCTAGATAAATACTTCTTGGTATTTACATGCAAACTTTTACTTTTACATCGTATTCTCGAGTTTAATAAATGAAACAAAAGAAGGGAAAGGAAAATATATAATCATTTGTCTCACATTTTCTTTCGAACTTTTATCATGTTCATTAAGCGTCATGTACAAATGTGGTTCTAGAATAAGTCTCCGATCATCCAAGTTTAGTTTATTTCATATAAGAAAATAATAATAATTTGAACGTTTTAATGGTTCGATCAATACAGAAACAATCAAGTGTGCTTTGTTTCTTTTTCTTCAATAATTTGCTTATGGATGCATACCTTTTTGTGTGTATGCATACTATATTCCACAATAAACACGAGTATAAACATAAGGGCCCATTGTGATATATCATATTTTTGTTGTTGGGTGTGTTCGCTTCGAAACCAAGGCTCGATCTTTCAAAGGTGGATGATATCTTGGTCACGTGAATATAAAATATTGCTCGTTTTGTTATATACTAATTGTACTGTATATTTTTTGTTATTTCCTCCAAAGTAAGGTTAAGTATTTAGCAGCAATTAAATATATGTATTTTGTAATCAACTTTGGAATGTTTTAAAATAATCCTTTTATTGGATTTTATTATAGACAACAAAATTGAGAGCTCATGAAGGTTGTGGTCGAAATGGATTGGGTGGGGCCGCCATTTCCTATCAGTCACACTATAATATAATTTTGATAATTAAGTTCACTTAATAAGATTTTTTTGTTACAAAATAGTATGAAATAATTAATTTTAAAGATATTAAGCAATAGAGATACAATTTTGATGCTTTTCAAACACATATTATGTGATGCTGAGTTGATTTAAGAGTCGGAGTAGTCAAACTTGGACCGACCAGTGAGAGATAAATGAATAGTAAATGGTCTAACTTAAAAAAGGATGTAACTTACATCGCGTCTATAAGTAATTGTAGGAAGCATTTCAACGGATCAGTTGTAGGCAAATGTTTCACAGGCATTAGCAATTTTGATTTATCTTTCTTATAGCAAAAAACAAATAAATTTACTCTAAAACTAATATCCAGCACATTTAGGAAGTTACTTTACCAACATTTGGTCCAATGGTATCTTGATGTGTTATAACTTACGTCACCTCTTGAAAATCGAAATTCGAGTTTTTGTGACGAACATTGATTTGTATTCGCTAATAATAGTGTTATATTTTTCTGAATATACATTATCTGAACTTTGACTTTCTTCAACAGTTTTATTTGACATATTAATACCCTCTAACATTTTTAAAATTTTATGTTCGATCTTTAAAAGTTTAATTTTTAGTTTTTATTTCTGTAATCTATTTTTTATTATTTTTTTTGTTTCTCTCTTTTTGTGTTTATTATCCTTGATCATAATAATATTTGTTATTTTCTCTGTCGATGCATTATTATATTTATAAAACTATATTTAAATATGTGTGTGTGAGACTAATACTAATATTGATATTATTAAAAAATAAAAAAAAGATATTAATTATATTAACATTGATAATAAGAAAAAATAACTTAAGAATAACAAAATAATTTTTTAATTTGATATATTTAATGAAGAATATTAAGTGAAACAAAATGTTAGAGGGACTAATATGTATGTAAATAATGTTAAAGGTAAATGGTAATTGATTTTATAAATTCAAGGAGGTATATTTTTTTTTGAACGACCAACAAAAATTTTATTCATCCGCTTAGCCAGCGGCTAAAGAGTATATATACCCCATAATACACCAAATAGCACCAATTCACGGAACTAAGAAATTATTAATCAGACATATACAACTAACTTCATTTAGTAAAAACATCAAACCTCCTCCAAGAATTCCATGTGATATCCGACTCCTTCGATCTACATCTTACCCACAAGTAACCCAAGGACTTTATTTCTTCGATGGTCTTTGAGTGCAAGGTTTCCGCTTGATTGAATACTCTATCATTGCGCAACTTCCATATACTCCAAATTGTAATAAGCACCATAGCGTGAATAACCTTCCTCCGCTTCTCTGTTCCTTGAATAGTGAGATGAAAATCCAAAAGATCCTTAATACTAAAGGCATATAAGGTTGGAACCTTGCACCATTGAGCAATAACCTGCCAAATAACTTGAGAACTCTGACATGACACAAAGAGATGATCACTAGTTTCATCATAATCCCCACAAAGCGGGCAACGGGTAGATTCCAAGTGGATGTTTCTTGCGGCTAGTGCCATCAAGGTAGGTAATCTTTCTTGTGCCGCCCTCCATGCAATAATACCCACTTTCATTGGAACCCAATTATTCCATTGAAAAGATGAAAATGATTGTAAACCTTGCGACTCCCGGATACATCTCTTTATACTACTAACCGAGAACTCACCCGATTGGTCTGGCTTCCAGCTCCAACTATCATTTCCTTCCAAAGACGCTACGGTTCCAAGGTAATTTTCCATGTCCTGCACCCGTTGCAACTCTGTATCGGACAGTTCCACCCGGGACCATTGCCAACAAAACACCAAGAGATCCCCAAACAGTTTTAGCCGATCCGACACCCAACATCTTTTATGCTTCTCTAATGCAAATAATTCTGGAAAACGATCACGTAGGGGGCTGTCTTCAAACCAAGCATCTATCCAAAACATAATACTAGAACCATCCCCCAATATTGGTTTGATGACTTTGTGCAGTTCCACTCCCCACTTTGATAGTTGTTCTGATACGTTATGAATTTGTTTCCACGGGCCCGACAGAGATAGTCTAGCCGGGATAAAGATCCAAGACCGTGAATTGTGATGTATTGCCCAAATAACCTTCCTCCAGAGACTGTGCTTCTCCGTTTTGAATCTCCACCACCACTTAGATAGCATTGACAAGTTTGCTTCTCTTAATGACCCGAAACCTAAACCCCCACGATCAATTGGTTCTACCACTTTCTTCCAAGCAATCCAGTTTATTTTTGATTCATCCTCCGTCCCACCCCAAAAGAAAATTCTTCTAAGTTTTTCGAGTTCATCAATGACTTGATTCGGCGCTTTATAAAGCGAAAAATAATATGTTGGCAAGGAATTCAGGACAGATTTTATCAATGTAACTCTCCCTCCGTATGACAGTGATCTTGCTTTCCAAATAGACAATCGCTTTTTAACCAACTCTATGATCGGGATCCAACTTCTAATGAGATTCATATTGGCCCCTACTTGTAGGCCTAAGTATCTAAATGGAAATTTACCTGGCTTACAATGAAGAATGCTCGCCATGTTTTCAATTTCTGATTCACCAACTCCTACCCCATAAACGCTGCATTTTTCCAAGTTAGCCTTGAGACCGGATGCTAGATGGAAGCACCTTAGAATACGCTGTAAGTTCATGGCATTTGTAACAGACCATTCTCCAAGAAAGACCACGTCATCTGCATACAACAAGTGAGAAATAGCGGGGCCATTTAGAGTACATTTCAAATCATGGAACAAACCGATATTAGTTGACTTCTTCATTATGCCGGTGAGAGCCTCCATTGCAATAACAAATAAAAATGGAGATAGTGGATCTCCTTGTCTTAGCCCCCGATTACAAGCAAACTCCATCGTCGGCGAGCCGTTTATCAACAGAGATGCACGGCCCGCTCTCAGAATAGCCAAGATCCAGTACCTCCACCTTCCCGGAAACTTCATTTGTGCCATGATCGAATCTAAAAAAGCCCAATTCAAACTGTCATAAGCTTTATTTATATCGACTTTAAATAACATCCCCATCTTATGGTTAGATTTCATCCAAACAACAAATTCATTTAGCATTAGCGGCCCATCGGCAATGTTCCGCCCATGTAGGAATGCGGACTGCTCTTCTGATATCAAACTCCCTATTACCGGCTTCAACCGATTCACCAAAACTTTAGAAATGACTTTGTTTATGCATCCGATTAAACTAATAGGCCGGAAATCCTTGGGATGAAGAGGATCCTTGATTTAGTAATAATCGTATGAATGAGGTACGTTTAGCAACACTCTTATCAATAATATAATTACCAAATTTCAAAACACCCTATTGGCCCATTATGATCACTTTGTGGAAGGGCGGCTACAGATAAAACCAAATTTCAGGAATAGGAAAAATAAAAATATCAAGAAAAGTAAGGGGGCAAATATAAAATACGAAAATTTCTCATAAGGACCTGAACTTTCATAGGTCCCACTTTAGCACCACCGAAATTTGAAATAAAGTTATGTGGCTGCTAACTCTAGCCGCCTCCCATGATATTGACTTCAACTTGCTAGTCGCTTGACCCCTCAAGTTAATACTATTTCGACTTTTAAAAACTAAATTGATAGATCTTGGAGTTATAACATTAATATATCCATGGCTCGTTGGACTCGGTTAAGTAGTTATATAGCTTTAGGTGCGAGAAAACCAAAAGTATAAAATATAAAAAGTATAATATATCTTGGTTAAAAGAAACCTTCTCATGTTTAGTGAGCTTGCATGAAGCAGCTTTTAGAGCACTCTGCCTGGCATTAGACCTGCACACGCATGTTTCCCTACACTCCATCCAAATACACAATTCATTATTGTTTTATTCTATTTCGACTTAATTCAGTTTTCACTTTAAATTGATTCAAACCAAATAACAAACTCAATCTCAGTGGTGTTTGGGATTCCTTATTTTCATCAACTTATAGCTTATAAACTTTTTAAAAAGTGAGTAATGCGTATAATGTGTTTGGCAAACCATATGGTCTTATGGATTTCAACTTATAGAGAAGGCAAAATAAAAGGGTTTTGAAAAGTTAGAAATATATAACTTATTAACTTAATGAGTTTGATTTACCTATTACACCCCTATAACCACACTCATTTAAAAAAAATTGTCATTTTTAGTTATTTTGGTTTTCATCAACACACACAAGCTAATCAAACATTTTTTTGTAAAACTTATTTTAAAAAATTAATAAATAATAAGTCCGTTTAACAAAAAGTAATTCTTCACTTAAATAAGCAATCCCAAACACACCCTCAATTCTCAACCAAAGCAAACATACAGTTTAAGAAAAAAACATTCGTCACATATGTAAAGCCCATTGGGCTTTAGCAGAATTCACACAATGGAAAAAGGGTTTACTAATCTTCACTATATATATCCCCAGCCGCAACACCCTACTTCATCTTCACCATCATCTTTTCTTCATCTCAAATTAAAGATCTCAATTTCAACGGTAAACCATGGTTATTATTATTATTTATTAACATTTTTAATACTTCCTGGTTAGCCAATGATGATTAATACTTTTGGCCTACATTGTCTGATTATTATTTATGACGATTAAAGCTAAAATTTCTGAGGCTTTTTTTGTTTGTTGTTTAGGTACAATATTTATATAACTTTTGAGTGATTTTTATTTTTCTGAAAAATAGTGATTAAATCGAGCGAGCGGAGAACTACCCTTTTTATTTTTCTTTAAAACTAGTGTTTGGCCTAGGATGAATAATTTTTTTTTGCCTACATTGTCTGATGAATAATATGAAGAGTAAATTAAAGATTTCTGAGGCCATTAATATTTTTTTTATAGTTAAACCAAACAAAAATTTATATGTTTTTTATTGCCACAAACATATTTTTCTTACTTGCATTATGTAAGGTTTGAACCCACATTTATTTGTTTGAAAAGGAACATAACTTGTCTCATAGGATGCTTAATTAAATATAGTATAATTAAGATTCTTATGGAGTGAGTGGTGTGCCACACAAACAAATGGTTGTGAGTTTAGATCTTACCTTGTGCAAGTGTTTTGATTTTAAATGAGTGTAGGTGGTGTAGACTAGAACACTGTATGTTTAACCCGAATTTTAAATCGTTTATACTTTGCTCAATATCGTTGTGCAGAAGGGACTCTTCTCAATTGTAGTTCATTAAAATTTTCGCGGGTACAGGCTGGGTATGGGATTTGGTGACACCTAATCCGATTACTCGAAAAGTTATACCCGTTTACCTGAACTATATATCCGAAATAAAAACCTGGAAATTCTTTATTATTAATTTCATTTTTTTCTTAACCTATTGTATTTAAGATATGTATTAAAAAGCATTATTTATGTTTTATATGCTATCAAGTTTATACATAAACTTGTACAAAAGTTAAGTCTTATTATTTATCTATGATAACGTTTATATAGATGTAATGTTTCATACTTTAGTTTTAAACAGTTCATTTGTAAATAAAAATACATACGATAACTATAATAGTAAAAAAATCTACTTAAAAAACCTAACAAATTTTTTTAACAATCTAATGGGTAACCCGTTACCAGCGTGTATACTCGATACATGACGGGTAATTATGTGACACATACCCGACGGGTATTGGGCTGGGTATGTGATTGAATTTTATAACCGGGTATGAATATGACATTAGCAATACCCGGCTTGAACCCGGCTTGAACCCGGCTCGTTGCCATCCCTTCTCTTCTCTACTAATAGCAACTCAAAACCCAATCCTATAATTTGCAAAACTCCTTCACAAAAATTTAGGGAGTTGTTGCGAATGCTCTAAGAGTTGGTGCGCTTATAATTTTGTAACATTATATGGATTTTTTAAGGACAACTACAATGGAGTTTGCATTCTTGTTCCAATAATGAAAGATAAGTGCGACATTTTGTTTAATTTAACTCATGTGTTGGGAGTTATCACTCTCATACCTCAAATAAGAGGGAAAACTGAGGTTAACACTTACCGGAGGCTCCATTTGTGTATTGAAGTTTTCTGTATTGAATGCTCTTAGTCTCCGTTTGGTTTGAACAATGTTTTTCATCAAATGTGAAAGGGATTGGATTTAATTTCAATGAAAATTTATATTGTATCTTTATTGTAAAATAGTGCGGGTTTGTTATCTTCATCTATTTCAGAATGTTTGATTTTGAATAGTTTTAAGGCTGGATTTGTTGTATTCATCAATTTCAGAGTGTTTGATTTTGAATAGTTTTAAGGCTGGATGGTTTGTTTAGAACTCGCTTGTGGTTTTTGATAAATATAAGTTTAAATCATTTTCTGAAAGCTCTGTCTTGGTTGATGGTTTGAACTTGAATGGTAGGTTTGAGCAAGATGTTTGGTATTGGTTTCAATCATTCTTAAATAAAACTTCGTTACGCAACTCATTAAAAACAACATTTTGCTATTACTATGAGGAAGAAATCTTTGGCACAAGCGATTGACACGTGCAAATCTCAAAATAAACCAACTTACAAAAATTTGTCTTAGAGGCCCGTTGAAAAAAAATAATTATGATGAGCATTGTTTCATCAGTTTAAATGGCAAACAAAATAAGGTTTTTGTAAGTCAATTGTCTTTTGATTGTAGATGACTTCTTAAGATATACATGGATTTACTTCCTAGCGTCAAATGATTAAACTGCTAACACGTAGAATAAGTTAATTGTTTTGACATAAAGCCAGTATGATTTGAAAGTGAAGATCAGCAAAATGACAATTAAACTAAATTAAAGAACCATATGTTTGATCAATTTTGTGTTGAGAAAGCCAATATGATCTGAAAGTGAAGATCAACAAAAGTGACAATGAAACTTAATTCAAGAACCATAACCTAGTTGAGGATGTAAGAGAAATGATATCCCTAACTTTGTAAATAAAATTTTGGTTTAAATAATACAACTTGGGTCGTAAGAGACGGAGTACAACTCTGCTTTGAGGACCTTAAGTTAAGCTCAAACTTGCTCAAGAGAATCCACACTCGAGTTTGGTTCATGATTAATGGTTTGTGCAAGCGCAAATAAGATAACTCAAATTACTTGAAAAACTTTATGATAGTCAAACTAAGTAATATTAAGCCGTAGTTCGATTCAACAAACTCATCTTACTTATAAGGTCATCTGTTATGGCGAGGATGACATATGGAGAAAAAAAGTCCCACGCACACACCACACAACCATTATAGGCATTGGTAGGCATACACCTATGGTGTAGGTGTCGGCCGACCTATTTGAAATTTTTTTTAAAGATATATATATGTTAGAATCCCAATTGACCCTTATAAAATTTTGACTCCGGACCCTGTGAAATTTTTCCTGGGTCCACTATTAATTAGAGGTTTCATGTTTAACACATAAGAACATGTGTTGTCATGTTTAACACATAACAACTTGTTAGCGCCCCAACAACCTCCTTGTGCCATTGTGATTTATATGTGAAACCTTTTGTTTTACAAAACTTGATCATAACTCTTAAGTCCTTGTAAATTATCTTTAAAGTTTAGGGATGATACCATAAATATGGCTTAAAAACATCCCTACTCATTTTAACTATTTTAAGGCCGGTTGTAAAAAAGAAAAAAAGAAAGGGAAAAAGTATCTTAGTAAGGAACTAGGCACCTAAGAACAACCACACAAACTACACCAGAAAAGAATAGACAAACAACACGAAATTAACCAACATAAAATGACAACCACGCCTCCTAGTTCAAGCCCACAACTTGTTTTTATGTTTCACCCATGAGAAAGTAGTCTAAATGTCACCCAAATTATACTTCCTCTTTATGTCCGAACCCGATCCAAGTCATCCAACTACTTCTCTTCACCCATGTATGAGGTAATAACCTTTTCTATCGGCCACATCTCAAAGTTTTATTTATTCTAACTTACTATCATTACACAATTACACCTAAATTTTCTATTTTGTTAGCACTTTACCTCATATATTGAAGCAAGTTTGGGCCGGAGGATGTTAATAATGCAATAATATATTTTTTGGCTTGCGCTTAAAAAAAAAGAACTTATGCCTATTTTTGTTTGATTCATAACCTAGTTATACATTGCCGCTAACATTCTTTGATATTATGGCAGATGCCGCATCCTTTGATGTGATTGAGCAGATACTTGTACGACTGGATGTGGAAGATCATATCCGAGCATGTGTAAGTCATGGCAATCTCTTATATCCTCTCCTCCTTTTGTTAAAGCTTACTTGAACCATTCTTACAAAAGTGATCGTGACAAACCAGAACTTGGACATAGAAGGATGGCTGATGCGTGCAGAATCGATAGAGAGAATTAGAGAGAAAAAGCCTTAAGAAATTGGTCACAAACCTAATCGATAGCTTCATTGATTCTTAATGAGTTATTAAGTACACAATCAACTATCACAACTGTTACAAAACAGACCCTAGTTTTGTAGTTATTACAAACGACACCCTAGACGAATTAACACGTAACAATACTCCCTCATCTAAGGGTTCTTGACCTTAAGAACTGTCTAATGAAAACATAAGTGAGTTGTACATAATCGATAGAGAGAATTAGAGAGAAGAAGCCTTAAGAAATTGGTCATAAAACTATTCAATAGCTTCATTGATCGTTAATCAGTTATTAAGTACACAATCAGCTATCACAACTGTTACAAAACAGACCCTAGATTTAAAGTTAGTACAAACGACACCTTAGACTAATTAACACATAACAATGGCTATGCCATCAGTATCATTTATAGAAGATTGGATTTATCGCAAATTTTTCCCTATTGTTGGTCTTGTAATGGTCCCTACGAGTGGCAAAGCTTGGACGTGGGGGCGGGGGGTCTCAAATTTTCGGTCAAAAATGAGTAAATTTACACTACATGTAAAAAAATTCAGACAAAAAACAGGTAAATTAACACTGTTGCGCAAAAAAAATAAGGGAGGGGGTGCCACCCCTAGACCTCACTATCCTTCGCCACCGGATCCTACAAATGTTGACTTTGTAGCGGTCAATCCTTCAACTAGAGAGGTGAAGAAACTGCAAAAGCCTCCTTTTTCGATTTATACTGGATTTATAGGAAATGTAGCATTTGGGGTTTGGTAATAATGATTCGTCTTCGGATGACTACAAGGTGATAGCAGGTTACATGTATTCTCAAAAAAGCTTACGCTTTTCTATGTGTTAACACTAAAATCAAATAGTTATCTACAGAGGAATTTAAAGAGACCCAACAGTAGGTAGGAAGAATATGAATCTCATAAGGAACATGGATACAGTGAAGGAAACAAATGTGATGTATACACACTTGGGGTTTTAAAAGAATGTCTATGCATATATATATATATATATAGATATATCTTCTTCCTCATTGTCTAGTAAGAAATGGGTAATGAAAAATAACAAGTGGGAACTATATAATAATCATTAATCATTTTGAGAGCAGGTATGATATAGCACACCGCTTGATCATGGTAGATTCACAAAGCAATGACTACAAGCATGATGCTGGTACTCGGGTGCCCAGTGCTGGGCACTATATTGGTGCTTGTAACATTTCGGATCTTTATTATTAATCAAGACAAGCATTTATAAGTATTCATTGATGTATTGTTATTTTATATTCTTTGTGTTTATTTAAACTTGCCATTTAATACTTAAACTCTTAAAATACCAAAATTAACACTTTTTGAAAAGCAGGGACTAAAAGTTCCAAAAAGCGAAACATCCCACCCCTTGACCACGCCGCGCCGCGCGACCAAGGAGGGTGAGATGGTCGCGTGGCGCGGCCAAGGGTCTGCACCAGATCTCTTTCTTATTTTAACTCCTAGTTTGTATTTTAATGCAAAATTGATTATTTTTGGACCGAATCGCGTGTTTTAAGCCCCATAGGTCCTAGACTTGGTGCATGTCCATATTCATTAACCCCTTTAACAAGAACGAATTTTGATGAGTTTTAGTTGATTTAGTCATTAAACGAGATTTGGTTACTTAAACGAACTTTTTAACTAAAATTAACTTGTGTCTACTAATTCTATATAAACAAGACATTTATCACCTGCAAATCTCTTCCTTAAACCCTAATATTATCTCTTCCGTCACCCTCAACCTTTGAATCCACTTTCTCATTGATTCAAGTGTTTTCCAGGTAAGTTGTTTACTGAAAAGTTATTCCTCATTACTCATTAGTCAATAACCCTCAATCAATTTCAGTGATTGAGGGGAATTGACGGGTCAATTTGACTTCGACCCGTTTAAGGGCATACTTGTCAACAACTTTGACCAAACGATTTCTATCACTTCTGGTAGGAACCAACTTTCGGTCCAGAAAACTTTTATTTTTGTCTCAAGATTTTAAGGCTACTAACTAAAACCTGACTTCTGACTTGCTGTTCAGATTCTGGTCAGTACCAGCTCGCTTATTTGTTAAATATCTCATAACCGGAGTTTTAGACATTCGTTTGGATCGATTCCAGCGGCTATGTTCTCGGTTTTTATTGTAGTTTATTTTCTCAAAGTTTCAGGTCTGTTCGGTTTATCTCAGATGACGCATTAAAGGACAATTTACTTGTTTTATTATCTTTTTATTCTTATTTCTTGCAAACTCGCCTAAGCAATAAGGTGAGAGTTCACTCCCCTCATATTTTATTGTTTTCAACGATTTTGGGGACATATGCGTATTATATCATATTTTTACATTAACTATACTCAACTAGCAAGTGTAAATCTTGTGTGTTATCAATTAAATGCTAATTGCTATTTGCTTAACTGTTTACTTTATCGTATTCAGAGTGGTCCATCTTAATCACATTGAAGTATGATCATACGCCGTCTTGGTAGCCAAATCCGGATTCACATGGCGATGGTCAACCAACACCCATATTTGTATATGTTAGTCATAGTAGCAAATGCCCGATTCGCTAGGCAACGGTCAACTGACGCAACTATTTGCTCATGGTTTGATGGATTTATACTTGCATCATTTTGTTTGCTCATTTATTATATATTATTATTAGTGTCAAAACTGGTGATTATCTCACTCAGCCTCGTGCTGACAAATCTATGTTTATTTTGTACGCATATGCAGGCTATTAGTTGGTTTGAAGCTAAGGTAAAGAACATAGAAAAATTGGAAATAAATAATCCCAACTTTTGTGTATTGGCCGATAATCCCAACTTTAAAAATCACTACTAGCGGTCCAAACTTTCAACTATTTTTGTCTCAATGGACCCCCGTTAAAAAATACTTAACGCCGTTAAGTTTTTTTCCGAGTTTCAAATCGATGCTTTAGGGCTTTTGATCGGAAGAACGATACGATTCGACTGATGTAAAACTTATCTGGAAATGGTGATTCAAATGACTTGATTTTTGTTAATTGGAAATTCAAACACCCAAATTGAAACATTGTTTCGTCGCTTGGATCACCGTTTTGAGATAAGTTTTACATCGCTCGACTCGTATCGTTCTTTCGATCAAAAGCCCTAAAACTTCGGTTTGAAACTTGGAAAAAAAAAACATAACGACGCTAAATGTTTTTTAACAGAGGTCCATTGAAACAAAAATTGTTGAAAGTTAAGACCGCTGGTAGTGATTTAAAGTTGGGATTATTATCGGCCAATACACAAAATTTGGGATTATTTATTTCCAATTTGCCAAGAACATATAGAGAGACCATTAGATATTAAAATAAAGGATATTTGCATTTTATTTTGTTTTGGGATTATTTTTTACTGTGAAACTTGTGCACTTATTAGAATTTTGAAATAAATAAATTAATTAGATATTTTCATATTTTATATTGTATGATAGTACTTTGTGAGCTGTGAACCAACGGTTCACACCCCGGCATTTCCACCTTAGATTGGGATGTGGCAGTGCTAATATGTTTGTCAAGAGCCTTGTATCCCCCCATCCCCAATTTAATAATTCTGAGAGACATATCAAGTAGGGCTGTAAACAAACCGAACGAACACGAACAAGGCCTTGTTCATGTTCGTTCGTTAAGTAAATAATGTGTTCACGAATGGTTCACGAACACTTACCGAACGAGATTTTATGTTCGTGTTCGTTCATTAAGGAAATTAATGTGTTCACGAACGGTTCACGAACATAAACGAACATAATTAAAATCAGCAGAGCCTAGAGATTGAGACCGATGCATTCATCAATGTGAATAATAAAAGCCTGTAAACCAATCGAATGAACACGAACACTCGTGTTCGTTCATTTAACTTTAAAAGAACACGGACATTTAATCGAACAAATATTTATGTTCATGTTCGTTTATTTAAAAATGGACATTTGTGTTCGTTTGTTTAAAATCTAAACTAACATAACCGAATAAAGATAAACGAACATGTATGAACAAACGTAAATGAACACAATATAAACGAACTTAAATGAAAACACTTAAATGAACACAAATTAACAAATATAAAACCTTTAAGCAGATTACCTATCTAGATAATATTTAATTATTTTCTATTAATATTAATACATAAATGAACTTAAATAAATAGACATAAGCGAACATAAGCGGATGTTTATGAACATAAATGAATGAACGGAACACGTGTTCATGTTCGTTCGTTTAATTAAACGAACACAAATTTTTTGTTCATGTTCGTTCGTTTATTAAATAAACGAACTTCCCGCCAAACGGTTCACGATAGTTCACCAAACGTTCGGTTCGTTTACAGGCCTAATATCAAGGTTCGATCTGAATGTCTATTTATGTTTGTATGTACTATATTGATACTAAAATGTCCAACTTTTTGTATATATACACGTGTAATGCAACAGGGGCTAGAAGGTAATGTGAGTGATGTTAGACTGTCACTATCTAATAAAAAACAACACTAATCAAATGTCCTAATCACCTTAAACGAGCTAGGGTAAGTAGGGTGCCAAACCACGAGGAGTATGTGGTCAATGTAACATGTAATCAATTTCTAATGTTATGATGTAGTAGTTATGAGTTCTGATCACATTGGCAATTATATAAGTTTAATACTAAGCAAGCAAATTAATCAAAGTTCAAGCAATTAACAGAAGGAAATCACACCCGGGGTTCAAGCATGTAACAAAACAGTCATCTCATGTCACATGTCACTTAGCAGATTAATAATTGTCAATAATCAAATCAGGTTAGTTAACTAGTTAAACCTTACGCATCAACAATCGCAAACACACAACACTGGTTATCAAACGTTCCCTGCCAGTGTGACTCAACTAAGGGCAATTGTATGCTTCATCATATTTAAACTAATCAAAACAACCCTATAAGCAAGTATCACAGCAACCGGCAAACTAATAATTCTGATAGAAATAAACATAAACCGACTGAATGCACAAAATGCCAAACATCAATACTCATAGATTAATAACTGACAATTACAATTAGTTGTTCATAAACACATGAGAAAAACTATCAAATGTACAATACTCTACATCCCGGGTACTATTCGAGGAGATTAGTCACACCTCGACATCGAAAGACCTTCAATTCTGATGATATAAGCCATTCGGGATGATCTCTCGATGATTCGGAAGGTTGGAATTCATCTCTGAAGCTCTTGAAACTGCTCTGGAACATCAAGAATGAGTCTCGGGTCGTCAAAATAACATATTATATCAAAACCCTATTTTTCACGATTTTGCGCCCATCGTATATCGCTATGGAGTCTTCCCAGCGCGATGGACCAACAAGTCAAAGTTTTTTAAAATAAGTCCATCGCGTATCGCGATGGACTGTTTTCTCACCCGTCGCGTAGTGCGACGGGTCTCCTCACCAGCTTTCTTCATTTTATTGTCTCGTTGCGCGTGCTGGTCATCCCGGGTCTTCATTTCATGCTCGTACAGGTCCAAATCAATTGCTTTAATCACCCGTGACCTGATATTTCCCCTACTTCGGAAAGCATTAGGCTTACGGCTATGTACCCTGATATTTTTAGAGCCATCCCAACATGCACAAGACTTTACCACTCTGTTGTAAGTATCTACAATCAGATTTCTTCCCCTTAGCAAGCATGCTCTAAAAAATAGTCTTTTGGTTCAGGTTAAAAACAGAAAAAAAAATATAACTTTTCAAAAAGTAAGCATAAACATAAAAGTCTGATTACACATTTTACTAGTACCAAAACCTAGTGAGTAAATAGGATCATCAGTTAACAAAATCATATGACAAAATAAAGACTTCAAAAACCTTAACATAGATACATAAACAAACCTGAAATATAGTGCAAAATTAGATGAGAATTGTAAGGCCAAAAATGTGACTTGCGATATCAAAGTATGAAACCCGTTATATATTTACGGTCAAGTTAATAATTAAAGTGGGCTAGAATGTCGGACACGAGACCAGAACTTTGGGCACACGTTTAGCTTCAACTGGGGAAAGCTACTAGTTATGTTTTGTTTGGCTATAAATAGGACTTTGTATTGTTAAGTTTTGTGTGTGTTTTGATGGTGTAAACAACCACCCAAGGGGAGCTCACCTTGGGTGGGATCGGTTCGTTTAATTTTATAAATCTTTTGTACCGGTTACGAGATCGTTCTTTTATAATAATGTTCGGTCGTTTGTTTCACCGCACCCGTCTCGAGCGTTTATCAAGAACAAAGCCGTTCATTGTCGGATCCGGTTTCGGGACCTACAATTGGTATCAGAGCGGGTCGAATCTTATGATTCAACTTTGTTCTTGATATTCGGGTTCTATTTCCGCTATTACCCGAACCGAGACGTTAATTCCGTTGAAGTTTTGAAAATAAAGTTTGAAGATGCTTGGAAATAAGTGTGCTAGAAGTTCGTCTTTGTAGATCCGGTGTTTCGAGACCGTAATTCCGTCGAGCCTACGATTCTTCTCCGGCGACAATTCTAGAGATTGGAGATGTACATCAAACTCCGATATTTGGTGAGTGTCGGTTATCTCTGTTTGTCGTGGGAGGTCGGTATTCCGGTTCATGGTGATGATAGCAGTGTTAAATGGTGATGAGGCTGGAGCTCGGTTTTCCAGCCTATCGTAGCCAGTTGTTACAGGAATAGGGTTTTTCGGCTAGAGGATGGCAGGTGGTGCTTGGTGGTGATGGCGGTTATGTTGAATCTGGGCTGTGTCGATTTTGAAGGATAGATGTTCACGCGGTGGCAGGCGGCTGATTAGTTGTGATGATGCCGGAATATTTTCTGGTAGATGAACTCATCTGTTGGAGTTAAACTTGGCGCCGGAGATGTCACCGGAACTGACGCAGGTAGAGAAGCCAACCCCGCTGGAGGAGTTTCCGGCGACGGTGATGTTGGGGTGGAGAGATGGCCGAAGGTGGGGTGAGAGAGGAAAGATGGAAAAGGTGGCTGGTCGGAGAATGCCTTTCCAGTGGAGGGCGACCGGTTTTTCCGGTGATCGGTTTTCCGACGATGGTAAGATCTTGATAACGGCTGCAACTGATGCTATAAAGGTTTGTTTTGTTTGTGCCCTAATATGTCATCAAATGAAAATGAAATGGGCTTGGGCTGAATTGCTGGAACTTACTATGGGCTACTGCTACTAAAACTATTTGTTAATGGACCAGCAAGCAGTTTATTTTTGGGTTGGATCAGAGACTCTATTTTTGAGCTGTTGACACTTTACTAGACATGGACTAACCACTAGCTAATTATTTTTAGCCGAGTAAATCGTTTATTTTTCGTGTTGACCAAACTGAAGAAAGTCAAACTTGTTCGGGTTTTTGCCATTGTTTGACCATGTTCAAAGCATATTATTTATATGTTATTTTCAAGGCGTTCGAAAATTGGATCCTGAAAACGTGGGTTACGAGCATCCGAGATGCTTATTTATTAAGGTGATAATTTTTGAACAAGCTGGATTTAATAGGGAATTAAATTGTTTAAGCTCTCACCCTGAAAATGTGGGATACAAGTATCTGGGATACTTATTTATTAGGGGTGAGTTACTTAAATAATTTTATTCATGGAAATAATAAGCGTTGCCATTTGATCGTTGTCCCCGGTATTTCGTCAAACTCTTCTGAACCTATATTGCTTAAGATCCAAGATGGATAAAGAAGCGTGAACGTCTTCATGAATGAATTAGGTGGATCATATCTTGAGGGGGTGATTGAAGAAGCTTCGGTTATCGGGTTGATTTGCGAAAATGAGAGACACGGTTCGACGATGTTTTGAGATCACAAGTCAAGGGGTGATTGTAAGGCCAAAAATGTGACTTGCAATATCAAAGTATGAAACCCGTTATATATTTACGGTCAAGTTTATAATTAAAGTGGGCTAGAATTTCAGACACGAGATGAGAACTTCGGGCACGCGTTTAGCTTCAACGGGGGGAAAGCTACTAGATTATGTTTTGTTTGGCTATAAATTGGACTTTGTATTGTTAAGTTTTGTGTGTGTTTTGATGGTGTAAACAACCACCCAATGGGAGCTCACCTTGGGTGGGATCGGTTCGTTTAATTTTATAAAGCTTTTATACCGGTTACGAGATCGTTCCTTTATAATAATGTTCGGTCGTTTGTTTCACCGCACCCGTCTCGAGCGTTTATCAAGAACAAAGCCGTTCGTTGTCGGATCCGGTTTTGGGACCTACAAGAATAGGATACATCAAAAGCTCATCTCAGGTTTTAGGATGAATATCGTCGAACAAGCTGGATTTAATAGGGAATTAAATTGTTTAAGCTCTCACCCTGAAAATGTGGGATACGAGTATCTGGGATACTTATTTATTAGGGGTGAGTTACTTAAATAATTTCATTCATGGAAATAATAAGCGTTGCCATTTGATCGTTGTCCCCGGTATTTCGTTAAGCTTTTCTGAACCTATATTGCTTAAGATCCAAGATGGATAAAGAAGCGTGAACGTCTTCATGAATGAATTAGGTGGATCATATCTTGAGGGGGTGATTGAAGAAGCTTCGGTTATCGGGTTGATTTGCGAAAATGAGAGACACGGTTCGACGATGTTTTGAGATCACAAGTCAAGGGGGTGATTGTAAGGCCAAAAATGTGACTTGCAATATCAAAGTATGAAACCCGTTATATATTTACGGTCAAGTTTATAATTAAAGTGGGCTAGAATTTCAGACACGAGACGAGAACTTCGGGCACACGTTTAGCTTCAACGGGGGAATGCTACTAGATTATGTTTTGTTTGGCTATAAATTGGACTTTGTATTGTTAAGTTTTGTGTGTGTTTTGATGGTGTAAACAACCACCCAAGGGGAGCTCACCTTGGGTGGGATCGGTTCGTTTAATTTTATAAAGCTTTTATACCGGTTACGAGATCGTTCCTTTATAATAATGTTCGGTCGTTTGTTTCACCGCACCCGTCTCAAGCGTTTATCAAGAACAAAGCCGTTCGTTGTCGGATCCGGTTTTGGGACCTACAAGAATAGGATACATCAAAAGCTCATATCAGGTTTTAGGATGAATATCGTCGATTCGAAAGCAAAAGAACGCTACATATAAATTAAGGGGCTCGATATCAAAGTTGTGAGTTTGGTATTTTTCTTCAATTTAGAAATTACAAAAACAATCAGAATATAAAGGAATGAAGATACATATTGCTCCTCGAATTTAGCCACCAAAATAAGAAAGTAAATAATGATGAATGTCGGTTGTGGTAGTAGTCAAAGGAAGCTAGAATCAAGCACTAATTTAGATTTCCCCTAAAGTTGGTGCGTGTAAGTCACAAACGCCCAAATTGCCAAGAAGATACTGCAACTGTTGAGAACCAAGAGCTTTGGTGAATAGATCGGCTATTTGGTGTTTTGTGTCAATGGCTCTTGGTTGAATCTCTTTGGAGTCTACCGGCTCACGTACGAAGAAACAATCCATTTTGACGTGTTTTGTGCGTTCATGATAAACAGGATTGTTGGCGATGTGTCTCGCAGCTTGGTTGTCACAAAAGAGAGGGGTCGGTTGATCTTGCGATACTCCAAGCTCCTTTAAGAGCCAACGTAGCCACAAAACTTCACTAACCGTAGTGGCCATGGCACGATATTCGGCCTCTGTCGAGGAACGTGACACAACGGATTGCCTTTGGTTTTCCATGATATAGGGGCTCCTCCAAAAAGAAGCAAGTAACCGGTTCTCGATCTTCTTGAGTAGGGGCATCCGAGCCAATCAGAATCACTATACGAGGTGAAGTTGACTCCACCTTCCTTCGGCAACAAAATTCCTTGTCCCGGAGTCATTTTTAAGTATCTTAGGACTCTAATAGCCGCCTCCATGTGACTTTGACGAGGATGGGAGACAAATTGACTCAAAACGTTAACAGAGTAAACAATATCTGGGCGTGTCGCTTGTCAAGAAAGTAGTCTTCCCACGAGACGCCGATATTGATTGGCATCTACCCGAGCTTCTTTATCATCTTTACCTAATTTTAGGTTTTGTTCCATAGGAAAAGCACTTGGTCAAGACCTAAGAACACCACAATCCTTTAGGATATCAAGTGTGTATTTTCGTTGGCTAAGTACTAATCCCTCTTTTGCTCGAGCAACTCAATACCCAGGAAATATTTTAAATTTCCTAGATCTTTGATGCTAAACTTCTTGTTGAGGAAGCTCTTTGTGGCATGAATTTTTGAGGGGTTGTCGCCAACAATAATCACATCGTCAACATATATTAGGACAGCAACAAAAGAATTTTCTTCTTTGCAAACAAAAAGAGAATGATCCGCCTTTGATTGCTTGTAATTTAGTGCCAAGAGAGCCAAAGTGAACTTTTGGTACTAATTCCGAGAGGCTTGTTTCAAGCCATATAAGGATTTTCTTAACCGACAAACTTTGTTATCCTTTCCTTTATCAAAACCTTGTGGAATCTTCATGTAGACTTCTTCATGAAGATCTCCATGTAGAAATGCATTGTTGACATCTAGTTGATGGATGAGCCAATTCTTCTTAACAGCGACTGCAAGAAGGGTTCGAACCGTTACAAGTTTGGTGACCGGTGCAAATGTGTCATGGAAATCGACCCCTTCCATTTGGGTAAACCCCTTTGCTACAAGTCTTGCCTTGTATCGTTCAATCTCACCATTAGGCTTATATTTTATTTTATAGACCCATTTTGAGTCGATAGCGCGTTTGCCTTTTGGTAAGTTTTCAAGGGTCCATGTTCCATTTGCTTCCAAGGCTTGTATTTCCTTTTCCATCGCCTTCCTCCATTGTTCATCCTGTACAGCTTGTTTAAAGAATTTTGGCTCATCTTTTAAACTGATGGCCACTAAAAAAGCTTTGTGATTTTTAGTAAATTTTTCATAAGAAACATAATGAGCTATAGGGTGTGTCGTGCTCGACGATGGGGCTTGATCGGATGTGGGTAAAGCTTGATCAATATATGGCGGTAGATCAACAATGAAGTCATCAAATCACTTGGGTCGACTTCTGTTTCTTTGTTGTCTGATGGGTTCAGAAGTTTCGTGACCGGTAATATCAGTGGGTTGATGATTTTGTGATTCATTTGTTTCGGTTTCATGTACTATTTCTTGATTATTCTCAATGTTAATGGCTGGTTCGTCACCTGGGGGCTCATTATTTTCAAAAGGAAGAGATTGGGCTTCATTTTGTGGTTCAATTTGGGCTTCAGTTGGAACAGATTGGGCTTCATTTTGTAGTTCAATTTGGGCTTCATTAGGAACAGGTCCATCACCTTGGGATTCAATTATGTGAATAACATCCAGATCGTTTCTTTGGTTCACCATCTGTGGAGTGTCATCAATTTCTTTATAATACCAAGGTGGAAAGGTAAAAAGTCTTTCATTTTCTTGCTTATCAATTGGTTTGGCATTACCATACGGAAAAGGTGCTCAAGGAATTTAACATCCCTAGATAACACAATTTTATTTTCAACTGTATCATAGAGTTTATACCCTTTTTTTCCCGATGGGTAACTCAAAAAAATGCCGGGCTTCCTCCTTAATTCAAATTTATCTCCCTTGGTATCCGTATTTTGAAAATATGCCAAACACCTAAAAACCTTCATGTGCTCGTATTCAGGTTTTCGTTTAAAAAGAATTTCAAAAGGTGTTTTGTTGTTGATGGAAGGCGATTTATTATGTATGCGGCTGTCATGACACACTTGCCCCAAAACATTTTTGGCAAATTCTCCTCAAATCTAAGGGCTCGTGCGGTTTCAAGAAGGTGCCTATGCTTGCGTTCAACCACACCATTTTGTTGAGGTGTGTGTGGGCAGGTGGTTTCAAGAAGAACGCCATGTTCGTTATAGAAATCTTGCATTCGGTTAGAGACAAATCCACCCCCATTGTCACAACGAACTCTTTTAATTAATTTTCCAAATTGTGTTTTCACCATAAACTAATTAGACGATCCGAGGCTTCAAACTTGTGTTTTAGGAGAAAGGCCCACACGGCACAACTATAGTCGTCCACGATGGTTAAAAAATAACTTGCCCCCGATAATGAAGGCGTTCTATATCTTCCCCATATGTCACAATGCAATAATTCGAAACATTCTTGGGTTTTAATGGAACTAACCGGAAAAGGTAGACGAGTGTGCTTAGCCTTTGCACATGAGTCAAAATCCACAATTTTAAAGAGACCATTCTGAATGAAATCAAAACAAGAAAGTTTGTTACTAGAAGTATGACCTAGTCTTTTGTGCCACACATCCACCGTTGACATCATGGCCTTTCTTTTATCTTCCAACATCTCGATCCGATAGAGCCCGTGCTTGCATTTACCCACTCCGATCAATTCCCTCGTCCGTAAGTCCTGCATAAAACAGAATTCCGGGTAGAAGGTTATAGAACTTTGAAGGTCTTTTGACAAACGGCTAACGGATAAAAGGTTGCATTTGAATTTTGGGACATTTAAAACCCCTTTTATAGTGGTTCCGTTTGGTAGTTGGCAAGTTCCTCTACCCTCTACGGGTATTGAATCTCCATTTGGAATGATTACTGGGTATTCGTGTCTGGATATTACTTTACTTTCTAACCATTCGGCTCGATGTGTTATGTGTTCGGTGCAACCGGAATCGATAATCCAGTAATCACCTTTGTTTACTTTCTGTGCGAGATGATTCAGAAGAGCATAGTATTGTTTGATATTTAAACTTGGAATGGGGCTCGCGTCTGAGTTGGATTTGACATTCGCCTCACTGTTCCGAGGAGCAGAACGATATCCGGTCGATGAATTGTTTATCATGGTTGATGGTTAGTAGGGATTAGGGTTTATGGTTAATTTTCGAGTGGTACATAGACCTGCTTTGATACCATATCAAAGTTTGTGAGTTTGGTATTTTTCTTCTATTTAGAAATTACAAAAACAATCAGAATATAAAGGAATGAAAATACATATTGCTCCTCTAATTTAGCCACCAAAATAAGAAAGTAAATAATGATGATTGTCGGTTGTGGTAGTAGTCAAAGGAAGCTAGAATCAAGCACTAATTTAGACTCGAACTAAAACTTATGGATTTACTGTAGCTCCCTATAATGTATCCCTTATCTTGAAGAACCTGATGTAGCTTACAAATATATTTCTCCTTAAATTATAAAGAAAAAGGTAGATAAAGATGCTGATGTCTGTGGCCAGTAGTGCTTCAACATATATACATTCTCCCATTCCTTAAACATCACAAGCTTAAGACAATTGTATAAAAAAAATGAAGACAAAGTTACAAGGTTTATTATAACATCCCCACAGCATGAACCTTAAAAAACAAAAAAACAATTAAGGTACAGAAAATATAATATGTATTTTATAGTTACGTTTACAATTAATTAAAAAAGAACCCATACGCAGATTAGTTCTTGCTTTGTAAATTCATCAGTGTTCATGATGGACCCTTTTGCTAAACCAAGATAGGTAGGCCTATTGTTCCACTCGTCTTTAGAACGAGGGGACAATTCGATATCCGCCTTCTATCATATGGTTTGTAGGAAATAACTGATCCACATCAACATCTGCATTTGTTCTCTTAGCGAAACGACCTTTGATCCTAGGCCTTGTTTCCGCATAAGCTTTTCTTGATGCATAGCGGATTGTTTTTTCAAATTTTCTTGTTTTCTTTTTCTCTCTGTACCTCAACACCCGAGCTTCTCGGTCCATTGGAGTGAGTTGTGTTGCCACTTGAACAGGAGGGTTCGAGAATAGATCTATCGTTCCTTTCGAGGGTCTAGGATGTGACAACGAGGCCTCGGTTCTTGTTGATTCTGGTACAACTCCAACTTCCAATGATGACATGGAAACCTAGACAATCAAACATATTTAACTATTAATTATATGTGTATACAACTACCAACTGAAAGAGAGATTATAAAGAGATACTCAAGAAACCGTGTGGTCCACGTCTTTAATTTGTCGATATCAAGATGCATTCTTGAAAAATGTAAATGAACATCAAAATGACCTATTTGAATTAGCATTAGACCATTTATTTTACATAAATAAATGATAATGGTCAAATATAGGTATCGTCTAAAAGTAGTAGAAGGAAAATATAACAATCATATGATTTCAGCTTTAAAGGAAAAAACAAGGTTTAAATGTAAATAATGTATATACACTTTAATCACATATATATATATTTTTATTCTAACATAGTATAAATCAATTACGGAAGTAAAAAAAAAGAACAACCACTAGTTTAGTCTAGTGACAAAAGTATATGGCATTCAACCAAAAGATTGTGAGTTATAGTCTCCCTTGAACATAGTGTAACATTTGTGTATATAAAAGATATTAGCTGTTAAAAAATATATAAAAAGACGATTTTTCTTAATGATAAGTGAAAATAGACTTTGCATATCATATATTATTAAGAGATGAAAAAACATGTTTTTGATATATCATTTTTTAATAAAAGAGTTGGATAATCAAATCTGATTTACCTATCATTTTTTACCATGGATGAAAAGAAAGATACTAAAATTCTGAAGTTGGATAACTGAATATGATTCAACTATGCTTTATTTTAAATTTCAAAAGATGCATACTTGAAAACGATTATTGATTCATGTGTACTTTATGACATAATAACATAAATAAGAACAATAACTGTTAATTTTTGAAGTTTAGCTTTTTTAAAAACCCTAGTTGAATTTGAACATGCATATTATAGGTTTGTTGAAACAATTTATATTAAAAAACTTACACTTTGAGTAGGTGGAGGATACCCATAACCAC
>NW_027497768.1:0-130205 GCF_021521415.1 Bidens hawaiensis | reverse complement strand
GGGAGTGGATGAGATAGGAGGCAAGATTGATGATGTGGCAGAATTGGAAGACACAAACACCAAAGATGACGTAGAGGTTTATGAAGAAAACAAAGAAATTGGTTTGAGTGAAGATGAAAACAGAGACGACATGAATATCTTTGAGAAATCGGAAGATGAAAGTAAGTTGTCATTTGTGTTAAAGAAAAAAAAATTGTAACTTCACAATACATAAATGAATGAGTAATTGACGTAGTGTACTTTTTAAAAAATTGTGACAGGTGGAAAAAATGATGTGGACAACGTGGAAGTCGAAGATTTGGAAGCCAATCAAGATGGGGAAACAAGAGATGAGAGTGCTAGGGATGATGATGTTAGGTTGCCGGAAGTTGAAACCGAAGAAAGACAACGGGCTAACGAAGGAAGAACAAAAAGGGAAGCCGCCCGTAAACCAAAGACATTAGGTAAAGCCCAAAAAATACATATTTGGTAATAAATTATGATTCAAGTTTGTTTTTAATGTTTTTGAACGTTGCAGAAAATGATGATTTTGAAGCCGATGCACCTTCTTTCAATCTAGGGGTTTCACAGATTGGTAATAAATTATGATTATTTGTTAGTTAGTGATTTTGTAAAAAGTGTAAATTAAAACGATAGTACAAACATATTTGACGTCTTCATTATGTCTTGCAGCAACACCAAAAAAGAGTAACAAAACTGATTATCCGGGGAATTATTCGGCTCAAAGAGAAAAAGAGGATGACAAGACAGGTTTTGAAAAATATATTGTAGTAATGAGTAATTGTAAAATGTGATAGTAACTATGTGTTTCAAATGTCGTAGACACACCAAAAAAACAAAGAAAATTGTGGATGTCCAAACACCGTCGCCGAATAAAGTATCACAGGAAGAAACAAAAGGTATTAAAGACAAAGTCCATATGTTTCAAATTTATTCTATTGTCAACTGGAAATTGAAAAAGTATTAAAACAACCTAATTTTGGTGTTGTATATGTGTGTGTTAGGCACAACAAGAAAGACAAATGTTAACGTAGGAAGCTCATCGCATCAACCGGGGAAAGATGAACAAAGGAGAGGTATTAAAAAAGCAGTTACAAAAAAATTTACAAAAGTCATTTTCATATGTTATTGTTTTAGGAAAACATACGTTATATATTGTTGAAAGAGTGTGTTATATGTAGTTGAGCCAATGAAAAGAGAATTAAATACAAGGGGAGTTGTTATGGAAATCGAGAAAAAGAAGTCGACAGTGAACGCAATGGTGGTTGGAGGGCCGTTGGATATTGAAAGAACGGCAACGAATTTGGAAAATAGAATATGGGAGTACGTGATGGGTGAAGACAGAAACAGTGAAGAAACAAATCGGTAAGTTACTACAAAATAGTGATGTCGGTTTTAATAACTACAATGTTAACGAATTACAGAAAATGGGTTTTTTTATTGTGTTATTTATAAACATGTAGGAAAATACTATTCTTAACGACTCAAGGACTGAAAGCGGATGTGGAGGTGATTAGGAGTTTGAACTACGAGGAAAGGGTTGACAAGAATGTAGTGAACATGTGGTCGGCTGTATTGAATGAGAACATAACTTGGGAAACACAAAAAACACCGAGAAGATACTTCCTAAAAATGGAGGTGATGGTAAGTGCGTAATTGTTTAAAGTTATTTATTACATGTTGGTTAATAAATTATAGGGAAATCTAAAACAATACGTAATGATATGGAAAACAGGGGGAGGGTTTGATAGGGGCAGAGAAATGGGTCAAGATTGTGAGAGACGCGAAGTTTGCCCAGAATGTGTACATTTCAATGAGGTCAGACCTGAGTATATGTAGTTTCAAAGACATAGACTTGGTCTTTTTCCCAGTAATGGAAAACGACGAATATTTTTTGGTGGTGTTTAATCTTAAGAAGCCGTCAATTTTCACAATTTACCACTTCCCTAACTTGTTTCTGTTGGCAACGGTACGGGACAATGACGGGTTCGAATTAAAAGACACCGCGTACAAACTGGTAAGAATCTGCTTAATTATAAAGTAAATATGATAATTAATTTAGTAAAATGAAACAAAAAATGGCAAATATGTTTATTAGTTTGTTAACGGATTTACAGAAGGACATGTTTGTGAGATATTTGGAGTCATGGAATCATCCAAAGAGTCAGGAGATAAAAGAGAGTAAGGTTGAAAGAATTCAGGTGAAGTGCGCAATCACAAACCACACGACAGAAGGTGGAGTGATGTGGATGAGGCATATGGAGACTTTCATGGGGGAGGGAGAAAAATTCGAAGCCGGGTTTGCTAGACAAGGCATAAAGAAAAAAAGTCAGCTTAAAAGTTTAAGGAAAAAAATATTGTCAAGAATTCTTTTGTCTGACTTAAACACTCTAAAGAAAGAAGTTCTGATGGAGGTAGGAGGTGTTGGAGGTAAGTGAAAAAATCCCAAGAACTCATTGTGCCTTTGATTGATTAAACTTGTAGTTTTTGTTTTGTAAAACTTTAATTTAGTATGGGGTAGGGTACTGTAATGTCTGAACATGATTTAACTGGGGGGTAGTGGTTGGGGCAAAGAAGTTACGGATATGACTTCTGTTTTGTGGTATGGACCAAAAGTTTGTTGTGGGCCCTGTATGACTTTTGTTTTAGAATATGACGGTGGCAGGTAGTAATTGTGGGAACTTAAATTATTATGTTAATTTGTGGACAAAATTTTGGAAATAGAGATTAGGTGGCTTCCTGTAGGGAATTCCAAGGAAGATAAAATATTTAAAAGTAGCCTATAGTACAAAAGTATAAAAATATACACTTTAATACTTGATAAACTAAGCTATCTAAGTAACCAAACCAAACTAGGGTCCCAACCAAACCAAAAAAACTAAATAAAAAATAAGAGAACAAAAAAAAAAGTTAACACGACAATAAGAATGTCACACCCTCAAAATCCACTAACGGAGTTTTACCGTCAGAGGGTGTGAACTAACAGGATCGGAATCATTAGTTACAATCAAACACCATATTAAAAGTTTTCAAATTAACAAGACATCAAGTCTTAAATGAAATGCGGAAGCGTAAATTGTAAACCAAACAGTTGCGCCACACAGGACGACTTAAAATCCCAAGTTATCAAGACAAAAATTAAAAGCAGTTTTTAAAACAATGGTGTTTAGCGAATGCATGTCCTAAACCGCCCGCCCGCCTCGACTACCTGAGAATAACATACTAAAAGTGTCAACACAGGGTTGGTGATTTCACAAGTTTATATAAATAAAGCGTTTGCGTTTGCGTTTACGTTTTGCGTTACCAGATAGTGTTAAGTCAATTATATATCGATAGGTAGCTAACTTATCAAGCATGCATTACTAAGTGTTCGACACCGAAGCTGACTGTTTATCAATTGCCTTGCCACCATGTCAACCACGACCATGGTAATGTGTTAGCCAAGATTACACCCACTCGACCTACAGTCGAGTTTAGAGTTGGGTGGGGTTTGTCAAACCCAGTAGTACTACTCAACAGCGACTCGCTATTATACAAATATTAACCGGTTCGATGTTATGAAGGACTTTGGTTGGTTTGTTTGCCACTTAGCCTTAAAAGTGATATATAAAACTAAACAAAATCTACAGCGTTGGAGTATAGTGTCTCCCCCTAATAAAAGCGTTTAAAAAGAGTAAAAAGGGGACGTGAAACTCACTGTTTGCGAAGATAACCAAAAAGATCCGAGAAAGGTGTGCGTCACAGAAAAATCCTCACTAGTGTTCTAAAAACAAAAAAAAAGAGATTTTTCTAAGTATTGAACTACGAGTGGGTCCCTAGACTCGACACATACAACTTATGCATGAGATGCGTTTCGTGTTTCGTTTGTGAAATAAGTGCGACTCGACAAACACATTGGTGATAAGTTACACATGTGAACAAGTAATTAAGTGTCAAGTATTAACATCGTTCATTACTAGCAAATATCCCCCACAAGGGTAATTTAGTCAAAACATAGCAAACATCGATCAATTATGCACTTTTCATGATAATTCAAGTAATTCAGCAGCTAAATTGTCCAGACAGATTTTCACTCGACAAAATTACTCTATTTAATAAATCCTAACATGTCAAATAAATCACCAAAAATCATCACAAAAGCATACGTGAGTTAGGTTTATAAAAATATTTTTATTATATTTTTATCATTTACGGTTTTATCACAATGATCAAAACATCATAGCAAACTACACCTTTCGAAGGTGAGACTTTGAGTAAAACTTGGTCGTCCACTTGGAATTCCAGAGGTTTTCGGCGCTTGTTGGCGTAACTCTTTTGGCGATCTCGTGCTGCTGCCATGCGGTTTCGGATTTGGACAATATTTTCAGAGGTTTCAAGTACTAATTCTGGGCCAGTGATTTAGCTATCACCCACTTCTGCCCAGCAAAGAGGTGATCGACACTTCCGTCCATACAATGCTTCAAACGGTGCTTCTTTAATGCTTGCGTGGTAGCTGTTATTATACGAAAAATCTACCAAGGGCAAGTGGGGTTCCCAGCTTTTTCCGAAATCCAACACGCATGCACGCAACATGTCTTCCAAGGTCTGAATGGTGCGTTCACTTTGCCCATCTGTTTGAGGATGGTATGCTGTGCTCATATAGAGGCAGGTGCCTAGTGCGCTCTGTAGTGACTTCCAGAAGTGCGAAGTGAAAAGGGAATCTCTATCAGATATGATTGAGACATGCACTCCATGTCTAGACACTACTTCTTTCATATAGATGCGAGTCAGTCTTTCCATTCTGTCCGATTCCTTGATCGTTAAGAAATGCGCGACTTAGTCAACCGGTCAACGATGTCACACCCCAACCTACGGCGGAAATGCCTGGGCGTGAACTGATTGTCACAGCTCACAAGGTTACTATCATGAAATTATAAAGCGACAATATCTAATTAATTTATTTATTATGAAACAACATTCATATACAACAAAAATAAAGAAAATTACAAATACTAAACCAACAATTCATGTATATGTTTTATCCTAATGTTATCTCTATGTGAGCTTTAGTTCGATAAGCAATCCAAATCTATAACCTGTAAATGCGTAAAAAATATATGTTTGTCAACAACACATGATGATTGAGTAGAACACCAGTTTTGACACAAACAAAAATGGTAATAATATATAATGATATAAGTGAATAAAAATAGGCAAAACTGTTATCTGGGAGTATAAACAATTAAACCATAGCACATACATAAACAATCAACCATAAAGAAAGGGCTAAACCGTTTCCATGCGAATGGGCATTGGTTACCAAAAAAAATGAGGTGTCGGTGAAACCATTGCCAATACGATCGGGCTCCGGCCACTACGACGGTCGTATGATCATACTATAATGAGATAATGTTGGACCTCTCCGAATGCGATTCAAGTAAGCAAATAGCAAGTAACAGGCAAACATTCAATTGATACACAACACAAAGATTAAAGTTTGCGTTTGAGAAATAATAAGATAAATAATATGATAAATGGTGCGCAAGT
Source organism: Bidens hawaiensis (assembly GCF_021521415.1). NCBI lineage: Eukaryota > Viridiplantae > Streptophyta > Magnoliopsida > Asterales > Asteraceae > Bidens > Bidens hawaiensis. The sequence continues at coordinate 124,679 of NW_027497768.1, read as the reverse complement.
GTCCCCAACACATTTGAAAACAAGTAAAATAGGGGAGTGATTACTCACCTGATTGGATGAACGAAACAAAAATGATGATGTGAGAATGATGAACCTTTCGGGATACACCGACAAGGATTCCTAGTTAAATATAATATAAATTAATTATAAGAGATATAACATGACTTTAATGAGTTAAGATCTCGATGTGATTTGAGTTATAATTGGGATTATAATATTATAGATTTGAACGATTGATCTCTACGGTTATTGTTATTGCGTAAACAATATTATTATTCACCCTTTATTTATCTTTATTATTATTATTTTTCAGATTTAAGATGATAAATTATAAACAATATATGAATAAAATACTTAAACAATTAATCATACGTTGATAAATTATATGATAATGTTTGATTTAAATATTTAATTTAAATACTTATCGAACTCTCGCTAATAAGATTGATAAATATATTAAATACGCTTATTATAAATGTTGTATTTTCGTTTAAAAAGAATACACATAATACACACACACACACACACACATGAAAACTTGACAAAATTGATTGAAAAGAATCAACAACCTAAAGATGTCGGTTTAATAAAAATAACGTTTATTTAATATTAATTATAATATATATATATAAACCATTAAAACAAACAAAAACACTTAAAACTAAGAAAACAAAACTAAAACTGATATTGTAGGGACTCGAACTCGCGACGTCCGGCTCAACGAACTTAACGCGCACCCACAACCAACTGGGCTGGGGTGGCAGATGTTAATCAGACAAGAATTATTTTTTTATATATAATTACCCAGTTCATCCCTAACCCTAAATAAAACCCTAGATCTTAAATCCGTGAATCCGCTAACTTTTGATTGAATTAATGTTAGGGCTAATATTACTGGATCAAAAACGAACTCGCTGCATAACAAAATTACCTGAAACAATGATATATGAACGGTGTATTTAGTCGTAATGTTGCCGGCAGAACGCGACCTTGGACAGACATAATCAAGCTGTAATAACGTAATTAAATGGAGGGGTTTGATTCGCGACGCTATATAGGTGATGCTGCTAAGATTAATTGCGTTATCATGATCCCTAACTATATAATCCCAAAGTTGACTTGAGGACGGTTCATAAATATAACAATACGTAACAATATCGATCTAATTTCCAAATTAACATTGTCGGTGATGACGATTATGGCATGTTTACCAAAATGATTGATTCAATTACCAAATTCGAGGCGTAAATTGAGGTCCAAGCAAGCTAACAGGTTCCGGGTTTGATGTTTGGATCATGGATACAGGTTTGGCGTATGGGTGAATGGGTTTGGAAAACAGATATTATTATAATTGCAGTTTAGTCCTTGTAGATTTGGGAGGGGAACATTTATGGGTAAAAGTTTAGTGTAGGGTTAAAAGATGTATATGTTTCAAAGTTTATTTGAATAATGTAAATAAATATAATAAATGATTATAAATATAAAAATAATTACTCGATAAACGTGATATTTTTACTAATAAATTTTCCCGACCATATAACGGGTCGGGTTACGGATAAAATCTTGATAGGAAAGTCCGAGTTGTTACAGTCTCCCCTACTTTAAGGAATTTCGTCCCGAAATTAAAGAATACTATAACGACACCATTAATGTTTGAGGAAAAGAAAGTTTTTAAATATAACCTTTAAAATTTATCACAACACAGAACCTTGAATAGTCCAAATAACGCTCCAAATGAAATCCGATAAGGGCACTTATATATAGGATGTACTAGCGGCGTATCCACCATGTCCTTATCATCTCCACATTTGTACCATTATCACAACTACCTTCGATTCTATATCATGACACACAGTTGCACGCATTATGATTTCCATGCAAGGACTTCGATAATTATGTAGGCCTCCATAATTACTTAGGTCGTCGGATGGTCCACATAATTCGTCCCATCGTGTAGTTTACAAAATATTTGAAAGACATGATTTTGTGAGAAACGTTATTAATTTATTTTAAATACGATAAAAGTGTTAACATATTATAAGACCATTTGGAGTTGATTTAATTATAAGTGTAAAATCAGAAGGTTTTATAAAATATTTATAATAACGCAATTTAGATGAACTTTCAAGTTTGATTAATGAAACTAGTGAAAATTTTAAAGTAACTTAAAAGTTAAGAGAAACGGAAACGTTGAAGTTGGGATAGATGATGCGCCGACAAGATAGATTGTGAAGAAAGAGAGTGGGGATACGGGCCAAATAACAAATTTATGTGAACTTACCAAAAATTCTATCATTGCAAGGATAACATTAACAAAAGTTTATGAATGAATTAATTGATAATTGTAGACGAATAATAACCTGTGAAATCTTTAAATATTGCAACATTCGAGTTATAATTCATAAGATCGAGAGTACAAATTTGAACAAGCTTAAACGAAGACTTTGAGGGATTTAGTTTAGTTAAATGATAAACTTATGAAATTTAAAGAGAATTTTATACAACATTGAAATATCGCAATTGTGTATTTAAGATGAGGTAAGTTAAAATATTAAAGTACTAGTAGTAGTAATTGAAAATGCAAAAATATTAATGCAAAAATTTATGTATACAACAAACTATAAATAGATGAAATTGGGAAGCGGATATTCACGAATCACCGAGATAATCCTATTCCAATTAAATATTTAAAATTAGATAATAGTGAAGATTAATAAGAAAATTCCAATTAAATCACCATGGGAATTCAATGAAATTCATTTTTTTTAATAGTGAAAATTTACTTAAATAATGGAAATAAAATTCCATAGCAGAAATAATTTTGTTTAAATAATGACAAGTTCAATTAAAAATAGAACTATAACATTTCAATTTCATCGATAAAAAATTTACAAGATGAAAGGTAACTTGTAATGCACGAGATCAATAAATACACAACGTATAAAAATGTTAAAAAATCAAAGTTGAGAGTGGAAATTGACACGCTGTCAATAATTTAATAAGCAAACAAGGTAAATGAGAAAAGACAAATTGAATAATATGGTCAACTAATAACTGATTGTCGAAATTGTGTCTTTTATAATTGAAAAAGAAAAAAAATTGTTTCGATTTATGAGAATCTAAGTATTTTGATTAGTTGAAGAAATGTTAATGAAGCAGATCCTATAATTTTGATTAAGTAAAACCAAACGTGTAGATAAGTACGGCAACCAACGATATTGATCTTTGGATATAGAAGAAAAATTTTTATTGTATGCGAAAAAGATAATTAAAATGATGGATTTTCCAAGTTGAGTTTGTTCCAAAATAACTAATTTAACCAAATAATCGTTTAAGGTATAATTGAATCCAAAATACGTTTAGACGAAACTGATGAAAACGATAAAAATCTTCTTTGTGAAAACTTAACTACGATTGGTTTGATTTAAAACACCTTTGTTAATCGAGCTTATAAAAACTTAAATACTTGAGATCGAATGATTTGTGGCACCTCGAATAGGTTTGTGAAAACGAGGTTTGACTAAGGTAAGCTTGATGAAATTAAGTCTTGCGGGTCTAGAATCGAATAAGCGAGAATGACCTTGTTACATGAAGGAAAGCTTGAAAGGCATTGAGTTGGTAGGTTTAAGCTAAGTGAACATGGGTAGTATGGTATGGTGCCGATATAATTTAATCTCGGCGTGAATGAGTAAAGAGCAATGCGTTGCATAGGTTGTAACGATTCCGACGAAACCCGGTATACCCTAACCGGTAGACAATAGTTACGTCATATTTAATGTTGGGTACATGAATTACCACAGTAATTATACAAGAATACATGGTTCACTGTATCGATTGTACGTGAATATATAATTCATCGTATTGATTATGCGATCAATCGATCGATAGTTATTGAAACCCGAACGAATCGAGGGTTCAATTATAGACGATATCTATAATATTTAGTGATGTTACGAAGCATTAATGCTTCGGGATAAGTAAAGTACGGCACAGAAAAAGAATTTCGATTTAATGGTACGTCGGTACATTAAACGAAACCTTCCATACCAAACCGAGCAAGAGATGATCGATCAAGCCGGAAAAGATGCGCGATAATTAATAATATGACGTTTTAAGTTAATAAATGTCATGGTTTAAGTTTTTAAAGTTTTTAAATCGGTTTTATATAAATTTCATTTTTAAGCCGAAAAACGACCGTTTTAGCCTCGTTTTAAGCCGAATTAAACATTTAACCGAAAAACGAACTGAACCAGATTATCCAAAATATTATCCGGATTACGAGAATCCAAATGTGTGGCTAAGAATGAAGAGGTGGGTCCCACCCCACCCCCTCATACAATCCGATCGGAATGGGAGGATATCCCATAATCCTCATTTCTTTTTTTACACAAACCTTTCAAGCTCTCACAATCCTCTCAACATCATGAACTCAAAACCGATATTTGGAGCAAGAAAACCGAGGTAAAAACCGAGTTAATCACGTGTTCATCTTCGTTTCTTGAGTTTATTTGCAAGAAAATGAGGTTTCAAAGATGAAAACCGATTCTTGCGTGATCAAGTGATGTATACGGGTTATACAAGGGACCTTGGTCCAAGAAAGGAGTTAAACGAACCAAAAACGAATTTTTACGGTTTAAATCTTTGTTTTTGAATCATAACCGAAACTATAGTGTAAGAGGCTTGATCGTGAGTGTAACTTGCTTGGTATTGTGGTATGTTGGTTGTAGGTTCTGTGTTTAGTGGTAGATAAGGCGGAAAGACGAGTTTGTAGCTTGTAGTGGCGGAAAACGAAAGGTATATTCGGTTTATGTTCGGTTTTTGAAATTTGGACAGATTATGATGTGTTTAGATTTAGGTCATTAAATTTTACAAGGATGTTCTACACATGAAAATAAGAGATCTTTGAAATTTTGGTAATGTTTGGACAAAGGATGAATATTTGGTGAATTTAATGCTCGGTTTTGGCCAAAAATGGTGAAAAATAGTTAAATATCATGAAAAATTCTTGAAAATTGCAGAAGAGCTTTTTATAACATGTATAAGTCACACACAAAATTTGAGGTCAGTTGGAGAAGTCTAAGTAGGCTTTTCGGTTAAACGAGTTCTATTGTTTTCTAGCTTGGTTTTAGTGAAAATGGCATGTAAAAAGAGATTTTGGTTCTGAAAAAATTACAGGGGACTATGTGGATGGCAGGGGACATCCAGGAAAAATTTGGGATTTTTCTAAGATCGTTTGGTATTTACGACATATTTAGTGTTTAAATGGTGTTTAAAAATAGATAAATAAATTTTAAATATAAAAATTAATTCTGGAAATATTTTTATAAAATTCCCCACTGTCAAAAAGTGATTTGTGCAAAATTTCAAGATCCGAGACTAAACGGATAATTATTTGTGCTAAAAAGAAGATAAAAACAAACTTTTAAAGTCTAAAACGCATAAACCGGTAAAGTTCGTCTAAACGAACTGACTGGTGTATAAAAACCCTAAAAATGAACTATTTTCATATAATAGAGATAAACAAGTAAAAATGAATCATCCGAAAGTAATTCGGATGATTTGGGTATTTTTTAACCGATTTAACAGTTTCCGGTACGCCAAAGACGGAAACGGGTCCCGCGGCCAATCGGGGCGTCTAAACCGAGCTCTAATTTCACATCTTTAATTAATTTATCAGTCAACAACTATTTTCGGGGCGTGTGTGACCAAACTCATTTTTGAAACGTAAAATGGGATAACCGTGCGAGGCACGCAAAACGAGAAAAACGACTAATAGTAGTTGTGACCATGGAACTCTAAACGATATCACAATCTGAGTCCGGAGAAGTGTTTCTGGGTTAACATTGCCCCCAGAACGGGTACAGTGCTGGGTTAACAGTGTCCCCAGATGTACCGGTTAACTTGGTTAAAGTTATATTAATAATGAGTGTATAGTAACGATCGTAGGGATCATATTACAGATTGGACGTGTTAATTGATAATGATTGTTGTTACCTGCTTACATGTGCTAAGGTGAGTTTCACGAGCCCCCTTTTCTGAATTGTTTTTAAATAGTTTCTCGGGGCGGAAGCATGTTATTACTGGAATGTTTAAATACATACTGAACGCATGGACTTGCGTGGATTTATATATATTTTATTGTACGGGAATCGTACGGAAATGTACTAAGATGGTAATTGTCTGAGTTGCTAACATTCTAAGACCCCGGAACACGAGTGATTAACTGAAAGCCGGTAGAGTGTGGATAGTACTATTGGTCTGACAAACCCAACTGGTCCGGCATGGATTTGCTGATGTTTCCCAGCCAGTTGCACATGTCTATTTTGTTGTTATATATATTTTGCTATGTAATGTTAGACATAGCGGTTTGGGGCAGGTACGTGGGCGGAGTATGCCACGGGGTTGTGTGTGGATAGTCAGAGGTTTCACTTGTGGGCTCAGCATAATTACATCGTGTTTCTGGGTTAACATTGCCCCCGGAATGAGTACAGTACTGGGTTAACAGTGTCCCCAGATAATATTATATTTTGATATGGATTTATCATGGTTTACTCAAATTGTGAAACTCACAAACTATTCGTAGTTGACCCGTTTTCTCACATGCTTTTCAGGTACAATTAAGATGAAGTGATTGCTTACGTGCTAAGTGCTTGATGTGTGTAAGATTTGCGTGCAGGATGTTAGGATACATTATAACAAATAAAATTGTGTATCGTATTGTATGATGTGTGTATCACCTAGACGGTAATGAAATACAAGATAATGTAATTTGAAGTATATTAATGTATTCAGTTTTCTTTATAAACAATGTGGTTGATATCAGAGGTGTCTGTTGCATCCCGTTTACGTTTCCGCTGCGGTTGCGGGGTGTTACATAGGTGATTAGGGTCTCCCTAATTATAGAAGGCACGTGTAGCGGGTGTATAAAGCTAAGTCGACGACATAGACCGTTGAGGGATGTCTTGTCTCGTAGGTAGTGTACGAAAAGTCTGAACGGGATAACCATAACGGTTAAAGTGAGTGTAAGAATGACACCAGGATTGAGTCGGATGAAGAAAAATCACAAATAAGACGTAACGAGCGTGTGACACTCGTCAATTTCAGGTTAACTCCGTTAATTCAAACTCCGTCAATTCAAACTTAAGATCACTTGATCTATAACGCACATCTCATTACATTTAAACTAGGGTTTTAAATGACGCTTGACAATCACTACACATGTAGTCTTTCGGGATTGCACCGAAACGTAAACGAGTTGACGCAAACCATTGGTGAATAAACGACAAACATCCAATCAATAATTATTTGATAATTATGTGTTAGGTTTATGTATTATTTGATGTTTATACGTAGAACATTAATTCAAGATGCAAAAAGCTATTTATGCTAGAAAAGTAATAACTAAAAGTTGAGGGGCCATTGTGTAACATGTTATTATTAAATAATAACAAAACCCTAACCTCTTCCCTCCCCTCCCAAATCCAATCGGCCCCCTCCCTTTCTCCCTTGGCTGTCGTCACACTACACACACATACACACAAGGATTTTTCAAGTTTGGTTGAAGAATTAAGGTGCTAGGAAGGTATTAACAACTACTCTATGCATTCTTTGTATTTAATTTTGATATTGAATGGGTTAATCAAAACCCTAGACTCTTGAAAGTGATGATTAAGATGAGTTAGGTTTGATTATATGCTTGATGATGATTGCTAATGAAATTGATAACTAATTGTGTTATTGTTGTTGTTAATCATTGTTCTTTGATTTTAAACTTTCAAGAAAAACCCTAACTATGTGTGTAATGTGAGATTGATATGCATGGTTGGTAAATATTGTGTCTAGAGTGTTGTATGCATGGATTATGGTTCATAGATTGTTGTTATGTTGAGTTTTGATGTAAACTGGTACTGGACAGATTGTTAAGTTTATGTTGAGACGACTGTAACTAAATGTTAATGTGGTAATTGGTCGAGATTATTAATACTACAGTGTACTAGGTTGAGTCTAGTTTCTATAAAGTCCAAGTTTGTAATTTTTGGACGTGTAAAAGTTAACTCTTATTATTTTACAAAACTTAAGTGCAAGTCTGAATTGTGAGACCTGCTGTTAGGCTGTTTTATAATTATCATATCTCATAAACTACAAGACCAAATGGGTTGGTTCCACTTCTGGAAGTTAACAAGTTGAGTTAAGAACCTAACCCAATTGGTCTTGCATTAATTGGAGTTTTCATTTAACGGTAATAACAAATAAAATTCTGCTGCGCACGATTTTGACTGCTCTGAGTTTACTGTAATGTTTTGCTCTTTATGAGAAATCTATGTGGAATAAAAATACAATAAAAATAGTTCTGGAAACCTAACTCATGTGTGCTTTTGTGATGATTTTTGGTGAATTAATTGATATGTTATGATCAGTTGAATAGAGTAATCTTTCAAGTAGAATTCTGTCTTGATAAAACTAGCTGCTGAACTATGTGAAAATACATGAAACGTGCTTGTTGTTAGATAATTGCCATGTTTTGACTAAATTGCCCTTGTGGGGAATAATTGCTAGTAATGTACAATATTAAAACTTGACACGTAAGTAGTTGTTCACACATGTAACGTATCACCAATGTGTTTGTTGAGTCACACACAATTCACAAACGAAACACGAAACGTATCTTATGCATAGGTATTATGTGCCGAGTCTAGAGACTCAATAATAGTTCCAACACTTCGAAAATCTCATTCTTGTTTTAGAAAGCTAGTGAGGATTTTCCGTGACGCGCATCTCTTGGTTGACTTGTTTTTGAATTCTTCGCAAACAGTGAGTTTCACGTTCCCCTTTTACTCTTTTAAACGCTTTTTACTTGGGGGAGATAACATACTCCAAAACGCTTTAGATTTTGTTATTAGTTATATATCACTTGTAAGGCTAAGTGGCAAGCGAACCAACTAAAGTCCTTCATAACATCGAACCGTTTAATATTGGATAATAGCGAGTCACTGTTGAGTAGTACTACTGGGTTTGACAAACCCCACCCAACGCTAAACTCGACTGGAGGTCGAGTGGGTGTAATCTTGGCTAACACATTTTCCATGGTCGGGATAGACATGATGGCAAGGCAATTGATAAACAGACAGCTTCGGTGTCGAACACTTTGTAATACTTGTTGTATAGGCTAGCTACCTATCGATATATAATTGATTTAACATTATCTGGTAACGCAAACGCAAACGCAAAACGTAAACGCAAACGCTTTATTTATATAAACTTGTGAACTCACCAACCCCGTGTTGACACTTTTAGTATGTTATTCTCAGGTTGCCGAGGCGGGCGCGCGGTATAGGATCATGCATTACCTTGAACTCTATCGTTTTTGCAAACTTGTTTTTAAACTGTTATCAATTGGGTTTTAAGTCGTCATGCGTGACGTAACACTTGGTTTATGATTTTACGCTTCCGCACTTATTTACACTTAAATGTTTCATGGTTTGAAAACTTTACTTAGGATGTTTGATTATAACTAATGATTCCGATCCTGTTAGTTCACACCCTCTGACGGTAAAACTCCGTTAGTGGATTTTGAGGGTGTGATAGATTGGTATCAAAGCCATTGGTTATAGCGAACTAGAACTGCATGCATACTAGACTATAACTGCAACGACCCATTAGTTATAATTTCTACGCACTGTATATATTTTATTTAGTCTTTCATTATCTCTATCTCTTTACCTTATTCACTCATACGCGCGCATACACGACTTATCCTGTAGGGATGTCGACGCCACCATCATCATCATCCGACCAGATGACTCATGCTCATGGAAAGGAACCGCAGCTACCTACCTCATCGCCACCCCGAGTAGCCCCGGAACTAGAAGCCCCTGCACCGAATAGGTATCGCCTATCTGGAGGCATGTACGACGACGACGTTAGCTGGGATTGGTACCCGAGTCTGATCGGGCGAATGGTTTATCGCGAACAAGTTCCCCCACTACCTCACCCGAGCCGCCCTGCTTACCCCAACACCCTACCACCCATAAACCCATTGAGCGAGTTCTCGCAGCTGTTGTTTCCTGTTTAGAGCGTGACGCGGGTTTTATGCGCTCGGCGAGAGCGAACGTTTCCGGATTGATAAGAGATGGAACCGAGGCTAGGGAGGAAATTTCCAGCCTCACAACGGCTATGAAGTTAGTTCAGGATGCTAACGATCAACAAATGAAGATTATGAGAAAAATGCAAGCAGAGATGATCGATTTGCAAGAGCAACTCCTTGTGGCGAGATCCCGGACAGAGATAGCTCTAGAGCGATGCGAAATCTTACAGGCACAAATTGCTCAGAACACAGCATAACCTGAGGAAGAACCCGAGGAAGATCCCGAGGAGGAACCCGGAGAGGAACCGGAGGAAGAACCGGCTGAGCCGGAGGCACACTCAGAGGTGTCCTCGGACGATGACATCTAAGGATGATAACACCTAGATGGAGGGGTTGTCTCCATCCAAACTATTATTTTCTATGATTTTAAGGATTGGTTTTAAATACTTTGTAGCGAATACAATGGTTTTAATCATGAATTATTATTTGGATTATTATATGTTTGTGATGTGATGTTTACTTCTTTTATATTTCTTTCTTACCTATCTTTTTATTACATGTATGGTGTGTTGCATATGAAACAGAGAATTCATGTCTAACATCTTATGCTGTGATTCTAGGAAATGGCTGGAAGAAACGCTGGACACGGTCGCGGTAACATCAACCTAACCGCGGCAGAACTCCAAACCCTATTGAATGACCATGCGGCGGCAGCTCTAGCCGCACATGTTCAGAATCAAGCCGGAGGTCCAGTTGGAGCGTGTACTTTCAAGAACTACCTGGATTGCAAGCCCAATTCGTTTAAGGGCACTGAGGGAGCCATAGGTTTCCTGCGTTGGGCTGAGAAGGCCGAGTCAGCTTTCGAAATGTGTAACTGTCCACCCGCCAGTAGGGTCAAATTTGCTGCTGGAACACTGGAAGATTCTGCTCTCACTTGGTGGAACTCCAATGTGCAAATTCTTAGGTTGGAATTGGCGAACGCTATGAACTGGGAAGAGTTCAAGAATATGATGCGGGAAGAGTATTGTCCTAGAGAGGAAATCGCGAAGTTGGAATCTGAGTTTTGGTCGTTGAAAATGGTGGGTTCCGAGATTGAAGCCTACACCACCCGTTCCCACGAGCTAGCAGTAATGTGTCCACGGATAGTAGACCCGCCGAGTAAGAGAATCGAGATGTATATCGATGGGCTGGTACCACAAATTCAGGGTATGGTGACGTCTTCCAAACCGGCTACAATTCAACAAGCGATCCGGTTAGCTCACAAACTGACGGACCAGGCAGTGACACAAGGTGCGTTACCACCTAGAGGTTCAACCTCTAAAACCCGTGACAACTTGAGCACTGACAACAACAACCCGAGTAATGGAAAGAGGAAATTTGAAAACACCAGGTCCTCATCATCGAACCCCTCACAGCAACAACACTACCGTAAGCCCGAACTCGTTCGGAACTTCAACAATCAGGGTTCCAAAAATAACAACAACGGTGGCGGACAGGGTTCGAGCGGCTATGCTGGGAAACACCCGAAATGCAACAAACGCAACTATCACCATGCTGGGCCATGCGACCGTATCAAATGTCTGAGATGCGGAAAAATGGGTCATCAGGCTAAGGAATGTAGGGGAGACCTAGCGGCAAGGGGTGCTCCTAAACAACCTACGGCGACTAAAGGGTGTTTCGAGTGTGGTCAAGAGGGTCATTTCAAGAAGGATTGCCCCAAACTAAAGCAGAATAAGAACAATGGAGGCATCAACAGTGGTGGAAATAGTGGTAAAGGTAGAGCTTTCGTCATTGGGTCGGGCCAGGCCCGCAGCGATCCGAATGTGGTTACCGGTAAGTTTTTTGTGAATGACTATTTTGCTTCTGTTATGTTTGACACTGGAGCTGATAGGAGCTTTGTATCGAAAGCCTTTAGTAAACTCTTAGACTTAACTCCAACCCTGTTAGATGCTAAGTTTCCTGTTGAATTAGCTGACGGTAAGTCTATTGAAACAACTCATGTACTTGCGGGATGTAAGTTGAAACTGTTGGGTCATACTTTTGATATCGACCTCATACCTTTTACACTGGGTAGTTTCGATGTCGTTGTCGGCATGGACTGGCTATCCGAGAACCGAGCGGAGATTATATGTCACGACAAGATAGTCCACATCACTACCTCTTCCGGCGAGATCATTTCGATCCAGGGCGAGAAGAGCGGCATGACCACCAGCGTCATCACCCTCATGAAGGCGCAGAAATATCTACGAAAGGGTCATCCGGAAATTTTAGCCCATATTGTCGAGAAATCCGCGGAGGAGAAGCGAATCGAAGACATACCGATTGTGCGAGATTTTCCGGAAGTCTTCTCGGAGGATTTACCTGGACTCCCACCTATTCGACAAGTCGAGTTCCAAATCGAATTGACCCCCGGTGCAGCACCCATAGCACGAGCCCCGTATCGGCTCGCACCGGAAGAGCTTCAGGAGTTGTCCACTCAATTGCAAGATTTGTTGGATAAAGGTTTTATCCGACCTAGCTCATCACCATGGGGAGCCCCTGTCTTATTTGTCCGAAAGAAGGATGGGACTTTCCGCATGTGCATCGACTACCGAGAGTTGAACAAGGTGACGATCAAGAACCGTTATCCCTTACCTCGAATTGATGATTTGTTCGACCAGCTGCAAGGATCGAGTTACTACTCGAAGATCGATCTGAGATCTGGTTACCATCAATTAAGAGTGCGCGAAGAAGATATTTCAAAGACGGCCTTCAGAACTCGGTACGGTCACTACGAGTTTTCGGTTATGCCTTTTGGCTTAACCAACGCACCAGCCGTATTTATGGATCTCATGAATCGAGTATGCAAGGCGTACCTCGACAAGTTTGTGATTGTTTTTATTGATGATATCCTCGTCTACTCCAAGGACAAGACCGACCACGAAGAACACCTGAGATTGATCTTAGAATTACTAAAGAAGGAACAACTGCACGCTAAACTCTCGAAATGCGAATTTTGGCTTCGCGAGGTTCACTTATTAGGACATGTGATCAATGAGAATGGTATCCATGTCGATCCCGGTAAAGTAGAGGCCATCAAAAACTGGGAAGCACCTAAGACTCCGACTGAGGTGCGACAATTCCTAGGACTGGCCGGCTACTACCGGCGTTTTATCAAGGGATTTTCAAAGATTGCTCAACCCCTCACCGCTTTGACTCACAAGGGTACTAAGTACAATTGGGGTGACTCGCAAGAATCCGCTTTCCAACTGTTGAAAACCAAATTCTATAGCGCCCCTATCCTAGCCCTTCCCGAGGGAACAAAAAATTTTGAGGTACATTGTGACGCATCGATACAAGGTCTCGGTTGCGTGCTGATGCAACTCGAGAAAGTTATAGCCTATGCCTCTCGACAACTACGGATTCACGAGAAGAATTACACGACCCATGACTTGGAACTCGGAGCTGTGGTGTTTGCTCTTAAGATATGGAGGCATTACTTGTAAGGTACCAAGTTTACCATTTACACCGACCACAAGAGTCTCCAACATATCTACGATCAGAAGGAGCTGAACATGTGACAACGTCGTTGGGTCGAGCTGCTTAAGGATTATGATTGTGCCATCAAGTACCACCCTGGCAAGGCAAATGTAGTGGCCGATGCTCTCAGCAGGAAAGAAACCGATAAACCTAGACGAGTGCGAGCATTACAACTCACGATTCACGTCAACTTACCCGATCAGATTCGCGATGCGCAACTCAAAGCCTTGAAAGACGATAATCTTCCATCAGAACTCATGCGAGGCATGAACAAGCAACTTGAAACTAAATCGGACGGGGTCCGATATTTCGAAAACCGGATCTGGGTCCCTCGATACGGAGAGTTGAGAACTCTAGTGATGGACGAAGCACACAAGTCCCGATATTCCATCCACCCTGTCTCAGATAAAATGTACCATGACCTAAAGGCACTTTACTGGTGGCCAAACATGAAAGCCGACATTGCCACCTACGTGAGCAAATGCTTGACTTGTGCAAGAGTCAAAATAGAATATCAGAAACCATCTGGTCTGCTACAGCAACCGGAACTTCCAACGTGGAAATGGGAACACATTTCCATGGATTTCATCACGGGATTACCCAAAACACCGACGGGATGCGATACCATCTGGGTGATCGTTGACCGGTTGACTAAGTCTGCACACTTCTTAGAAATCAAAGAATCGGACAAAATGGAAAGACTGACTCGCACCTACATGAAAGAAGTAGTGTCTAGACAAGGAGTGCCTGTCTCAATCATATCAGATCGAGATTCCCGTTTCACTTCGCACTTTTGGAAGTCACTACGGAGTGCATTAGGCACCCGCCTTGATATGAGCACAGCATACCATCCTCAGACGGATGGGCAAAGTGAGCGCACCATTCAGACCTTGGAGGACATGTTGCGTGCATGCGTGTTGGATTTCGGAAAAAGTTGGGAACCTCACTTACCTTTGGTAGAGTTTTCGTATAATAACAGCTGCTACGCAAGCATTAAAGCAGCGCCGTTTGAAGCGTTGTACGGACGAATGTGTCGATCACCCCTCTGCTGGGCAGAGGTGGGTGATAGCCAAATCACTGGTCCAGAACTAGTACTTGAAACCTCTGAAAAGATTGTTCAAATCCGAAACCGTATGGCAGTAGCACGAGATCGCCAAAAGAGTTACGCCGACAAGCGCCGAAAGCCTCTTGAGTTTCAAGTGAACGACCAAGTATTACTCAAAGTCTCACCTTGGAAAGGTGTGGTTCGCTTCGGAAAGCGAAACAAAATCAGTCCACGATACGTTGGCCCCTACCGGATAACTGAGCGCATTGGTCCGGTGGCGTACCGACTGGATCTACCAACGGAACTCAGTAGCGTACACAATGTATTCCATGTATCCAATTTGAAGAAATGCCTATCCGATGAAACCCAAGCAGTCCCTTTGGACGAGTTGCAAGTTGATGAACAGCTACGCTTCATCGAAGAACCAGTCGAAGTTTTGGATTGGGAAACCAAAACACTCAAGCACAGCAAAATTCCAATCGTTAAGGTTCGTTGGAACTCGAAACGTGGACCGGAATTCACGTGGGAACGCGAGGATCAAATGATGAAAAAGTATCCTCACCTTTTTGAAGGGTTGACCAAACACCGAAAACCGCGAAAGCCGTCAAACCGTCAGAAATCACCGGAGTTAAATTTTGGGACGAAATTTCTTTCTACTAGGGGATGATATGACAAACTGAAAATTTTTCTTGCCTTTTCAGACACCCATCGTGACTTGACTCAAATTTTCGGGACGAAAATTCTTTCAACATGGGAATGATGTGACACTCGTCAATTTCAGGTTAACTCCGTTAATTCAAACTCCGTCAATTCAAACTTAAGATCACTTGATCTATAACGCACATCTCATTACATTTAAACTAGGGTTTTAAATGACGCTTGACAATCACTACACATGTAGTCTTTCGGAATTGCACCGAAACGCAAACGAGTTGACGCAAAGCATTGGTGAATAAACGACAAACATCCAATCAATAATTATTTGATAATTATGTGTTAGGTTTATGTATTATTTGATGTTTATACGTAGAACATTAATTCAAGATGCAAAAAGCTATTTTATGCTAGAAAAGTAATAACTAAAAGTTGAGGGGCCATTGTGTAACATGTTATTATTAAATAATAACAAAACCCTAACCTCTTCCCTCCCCTCCCAAATCCAATCGGCCCCCTCCCTTTCTCCCTTGGCTGTCGTCACACTACACACACATACACACAAGGATTTTTCAAGTTTGGTTGAAGAATTAAGGTGCTAGGAAGGTATTAACAACTACTCTATGCATTCTTTGTATTTAATTTTGATATTGAATGGGTTAATCAAAACCCTAGACTCTTGAAAGTGATGATTAAGATAAGCTAGGTTTGATTATATGCTTGATGATGATTGCTAATGAAATTGATAACTAATTGTGTTATTGTTGTTGTTAATCATTGTTCTTTGATTTTAAACTTTCAAGAAAAACCCTAACTATGTGTGTAATGTGAGATTGATATGCATGGTTGGTAAATATTGTGTCTAGAGTGTTGTATGCATGGATTATGGTTCATAGATTGTTGTTATGTTGAGTTTTGATGTAAACTGGTACTGGACAGATTGTTAAGTTTATGTTGAGACGACTGTAACTAAATGTTAATGTGGTAATTGGTCGAGATTATTAATACTACAGTGTACTAGGTTGAGTCTAGTTTCTATAAAGTCCAAGTTTGTAATTTTTGGACGTGTAAAAGTTAACTTTTATTATTTTACAAAACTTAAGTGCAAGTCTGAATTGTGAGACCTGCTGTTAGGCTGTTTTATAATTATCATATCTCATAAACTACAAGACCAAATGGGTTGGTTCCACTTCTGGAAGTTAACAAGTTGAGTTAAGAACCTAACCCAATTGGTCTTGCATTAATTGGAGTTTTCATTTAACGGGAATAACAAATAAAATTCTGCTGCGCACGATTTTGACTGCTCTGAGTTTACTGTAATGTTTTGCTCTTTATGAGAAATCTATGTGGAATAAAAATACAATAAAAATAGTTCTGGAAACCTAACTCACGTGTGCTTTTGTGATGATTTTTGGTGAATTAATTGATATGTTATGATCAGTTGAATAGAGTAATCTTTCAAGTAGAATTCTGTCTTGATAAAACTAGCTGCTGAACTATGTGAAAATACATGAAACGTGCTTGTTGTTAGATAATTGCCATGTTTTGACTAAATTGCCCTTGTGGGGAATAATTGCTAGTAATGTACAATATTAAAACTTGACACGTAAGTAGTTGTTCACACATGTAACGTATCACCAATGTGTTTGTTGAGTCACACACAATTCACAAACGAAACACGAAACGTATCTTATGCATAGGTATTATGTGCCGAGTCTAGAGACTCAATAATAGTTCCAACACTTCGAAAATCTCATTCTTGTTTTAGAAAGCTAGTGAGGATTTTCCGTGACGCGCATCTCTTGGTTGACTTGTTTTTGAATTCTTCGCAAACAGTGAGTTTCACGCTCCCCTTTTACTCTTTTAAACGCTTTTTACTTGGGGGAGATAACATACTCCAAAACGCTTTAGATTTTGTTATTAGTTATATATCACTTGTAAGGCTAAGTGGCAAGCGAACCAACTAAAGTCCTTCATAACATCGAACCGTTTAATATTGGATAATAGCGAGTCACTGTTGAGTAGTACTACTGGGTTTGACAAACCCCACCCAACGCTAAACTCGACTGGAGGTCGAGTGGGTGTAATCTTGGCTAACACATTTTTCATGGTCGGGATAGACATGATGGCAAGGCAATTGATAAACAGACAGCTTCGGTGTCGAACACTTTGTAATACTTGTTGTATAGGCTAGCTACCTATCGATATATAATTGATTTAACATTATCTGGTAACGCAAACGCAAACGCAAAACGTAAACGCAAACGCTTTATTTATATAAACTTGTGAACTCACCAACCCCGTGTTGACACTTTTAGTATGTTATTCTCAGGTTGCCGAGGCGGGCGCGCGGTATAGGATCATGCATTACCTTGAACTCTATCGTTTTTGCAAACTTGTTTTTAAACTGTTATCAATTGGGTTTTAAGTCGTCATGCGTGACGTAACACTTGGTTTATGATTTTACGCTTCCGCACTTATTTACACTTAAATGTTTCATGGTTTGAAAACTTTACTTAGGATGTTTGATTATAACTAATGATTCCGATCCTGTTAGTTCACACCCTCTGACGGTAAAACTCCGTTAGTGGATTTTGAGGGTGTGATAGATTGGTATCAAAGCCATTGGTTATAGCGAACTAGTACTGCATGCATACTAGACTATAACTGCAACGACCCATTAGTTATAATTTCTACGCACTGTATATATTTTATTTAGTCTTTCATTATCTCTATCTCTTTACCTTATTCACTCATACGCGCGCATACACGACTTATCCTGTAGGGATGTCGACGCCACCATCATCATCATCCGACCAGATGACTCATGCTCATGGAAAGGAACCGCAGCTACCTACCTCATCGCCACCCCGAGTAGCCCCGGAACTAGAAGCCCCTGCACCGAATAGGTATCGCCTATCTGGAGGCATGTACGACGACGACGTTAGCTGGGATTGGTACCCGAGTCTGATCGGGCGAATGGTTTATCGCGAACAAGTTCCCCCACTACCTCACCCGAGCCGCCCTGCTTACCCCAACACCCTACCACCCATAAACCCATTGAGCGAGTTCTCGCAGCTGTTGTTTCCTGTTTAGAGCGTGACGCGGGTTTTATGCGCTCGGCGAGAGCGAACGTTTCCGGATTGATAAGAGATGGAACCGAGGCTAGGGAGGAAATTTCCAGCCTCACAACGGCTATGAAGTTAGTTCAGGATGCTAACGATCAACAAATGAAGATTATGAGAAAAATGCAAGCAGAGATGATCGATTTGCAAGAGCAACTCCTTGTGGCGAGATCCCGGACAGAGATAGCTCTAGAGCGATGCGAAATCTTACAGGCACAAATTGCTCAGAACACAGCATAACCTGAGGAAGAACCCGAGGAAGATCCCGAGGAGGAACCCGGAGAGGAACCGGAGGAAGAACCGGCTGAGCCGGAGGCACACTCAGAGGTGTCCTCGGACGATGACATCTAAGGATGATAACACCTAGATGGAGGGGTTGTCTCCATCCAAACTATTATTTTCTATGATTTTAAGGATTGGTTTTAAATACTTTGTAGCGAATACAATGGTTTTAATCATGAATTATTATTTGGATTATTATATGTTTGTGATGTGATGTTTACTTCTTTTATATTTCTTTCTTACCTATCTTTTTATTACATGTATGGTGTGTTGCATATGAAACAGAGAATTCATGTCTAACATCTTATGCTGTGATTCTAGGAAATGGCTGGAAGAAACGCTGGACACGGTCGCGGTAACATCAACCTAACCGCGGCAGAACTCCAAACCCTATTGAATGACCATGCGGCGGCAGCTCTAGCCGCACATGTTCAGAATCAAGCCGGAGGTCCAGTTGGAGCGTGTACTTTCAAGAACTACCTGGATTGCAAGCCCAATTCGTTTAAGGGCACTGAGGGAGCCATAGGTTTCCTGCGTTGGGCTGAGAAGGCCGAGTCAGCTTTCGAAATGTGTAACTGTCCACCCGCCAGTAGGGTCAAATTTGCTGCTGGAACACTGGAAGATTCTGCTCTCACTTGGTGGAACTCCAATGTGCAAATTCTTAGGTTGGAATTGGCGAACGCTATGAACTGGGAAGAGTTCAAGAATATGATGCGGGAAGAGTATTGTCCTAGAGAGGAAATCGCGAAGTTGGAATCTGAGTTTTGGTCGTTGAAAATGGTGGGTTCCGAGATTGAAGCCTACACCACCCGTTCCCACGAGCTAGCAGTAATGTGTCCACGGATAGTAGACCCGCCGAGTAAGAGAATCGAGATGTATATCGATGGGCTGGTACCACAAATTCAGGGTATGGTGACGTCTTCCAAACCGGCTACAATTCAACAAGCGATCCGGTTAGCTCACAAACTGACGGACCAGGCAGTGACACAAGGTGCGTTACCACCTAGAGGTTCAACCTCTAAAACCCGTGACAACTTGAGCACTGACAACAACAACCCGAGTAATGGAAAGAGGAAATTTGAAAACACCAGGTCCTCATCATCGAACCCCTCACAGCAACAACACTACCGTAAGCCCGAACTCGTTCGGAACTTCAACAATCAGGGTTCCAAAAATAACAACAACGGTGGCGGACAGGGTTCGAGCGGCTATGCTGGGAAACACCCGAAATGCAACAAACGCAACTATCACCATGCTGGGCCATGCGACCGTATCAAATGTCTGAGATGCGGAAAAATGGGTCATCAGGCTAAGGAATGTAGGGGAGACCTAGCGGCAAGGGGTGCTCCTAAACAACCTACGGCGACTAAAGGGTGTTTCGAGTGTGGTCAAGAGGGTCATTTCAAGAAGGATTGCCCCAAACTAAAGCAGAATAAGAACAATGGAGGCATCAACAGTGGTGGAAATAGTGGTAAAGGTAGAGCTTTCGTCATTGGGTCGGGCCAGGCCCGCAGCGATCCGAATGTGGTTACCGGTAAGTTTTTTGTGAATGACTATTTTGCTTCTGTTATGTTTGACACTGGAGCTGATAGGAGCTTTGTATCGAAAGCCTTTAGTAAACTCTTAGACTTAACTCCAACCCTGTTAGATGCTAAGTTTCCTGTTGAATTAGCTGACGGTAAGTCTATTGAAACAACTCATGTACTTGCGGGATGTAAGTTGAAACTGTTGGGTCATACTTTTGATATCGACCTCATACCTTTTACACTGGGTAGTTTCGATGTCGTTGTCGGCATGGACTGGCTATCCGAGAACCGAGCGGAGATTATATGTCACGACAAGATAGTCCACATCACTACCTCTTCCGGCGAGATCATTTCGATCCAGGGCGAGAAGAGCGGCATGACCACCAGCGTCATCACCCTCATGAAGGCGCAGAAATATCTACGAAAGGGTCATCCGGAAATTTTAGCCCATATTGTCGAGAAATCCGCGGAGGAGAAGCGAATCGAAGACATACCGATTGTGCGAGATTTTCCGGAAGTCTTCTCGGAGGATTTACCTGGACTCCCACCTATTCGACAAGTCGAGTTCCAAATCGAATTGACCCCCGGTGCAGCACCCATAGCACGAGCCCCGTATCGGCTCGCACCGGAAGAGCTTCAGGAGTTGTCCACTCAATTGCAAGATTTGTTGGATAAAGGTTTTATCCGACCTAGCTCATCACCATGGGGAGCCCCTGTCTTATTTGTCCGAAAGAAGGATGGGACTTTCCGCATGTGCATCGACTACCGAGAGTTGAACAAGGTGACGATCAAGAACCGTTATCCCTTACCTCGAATTGATGATCTGTTCGACCAGCTGCAAGGATCGAGTTACTACTCGAAGATCGATCTGAGATCTGGTTACCATCAATTAAGAGTGCGCGAAGAAGATATTTCAAAGACGGCCTTCAGAACTCGGTACGGTCACTACGAGTTTTCGGTTATGCCTTTTGGCTTAACCAACGCACCAGCCGTATTTATGGATCTCATGAATCGAGTATGCAAGGCGTACCTCGACAAGTTTGTGATTGTTTTTATTGATGATATCCTCGTCTACTCCAAGGACAAGACCGACCACGAAGAACACCTGAGATTGATCTTAGAATTACTAAAGAAGGAACAACTGCACGCTAAACTCTCGAAATGCGAATTTTGGCTTCGCGAGGTTCACTTATTAGGACATGTGATCAATGAGAATGGTATCCATGTCGATCCCGGTAAAGTAGAGGCCATCAAAAACTGGGAAGCACCTAAGACTCCGACTGAGGTGCGACAATTCCTAGGACTGGCCGGCTACTACCGGCGTTTTATCAAGGGATTTTCAAAGATTGCTCAACCCCTCACCGCTTTGACTCACAAGGGTACTAAGTACAATTGGGGTGACTCGCAAGAATCCGCTTTCCAACTGTTGAAAACCAAACTCTATAGCGCCCCTATCCTAGCCCTTCCCGAGGGAACAAAAAATTTTGAGGTACATTGTGACGCATCGATACAAGGTCTCGGTTGCGTGCTGATGCAACTCGAGAAAGTTATAGCCTATGCCTCTCGACAACTACGGATTCACGAGAAGAATTACACGACCCATGACTTGGAACTCGGAGCTGTGGTGTTTGCTCTTAAGATATGGAGGCATTACTTGTAAGGTACCAAGTTTACCATTTACACCGACCACAAGAGTCTCCAACATATCTACGATCAGAAGGAGCTGAACATGTGACAACGTCGTTGGGTCGAGCTGCTTAAGGATTATGATTGTGCCATCAAGTACCACCCTGGCAAGGCAAATGTAGTGGCCGATGCTCTCAGCAGGAAAGAAACCGATAAACCTAGACGAGTGCGAGCATTACAACTCACGATTCACGTCAACTTACCCGATCAGATTCGCGATGCGCAACTCGAAGCCTTGAAAGACGATAATCTTCCATCAGAACTCATGCGAGGCATGAACAAGCAACTTGAAACTAAATCGGACGGGGTCCGATATTTCGAAAACCGGATCTGGGTCCCTCGATACGGAGAGTTGAGAACTCTAGTGATGGACGAAGCACACAAGTCCCGATATTCCATCCACCCTGGCTCAGATAAAATGTACCATGACCTAAAGGCACTTTACTGGTGGCCAAACATGAAAGCCGACATTGCCACCTACGTGAGCAAATGCTTGACTTGTGCAAGAGTCAAAATAGAATATCAGAAACCATCTGGTCTGCTACAGCAACCGGAACTTCCAACGTGGAAATGGGAACACATTTCCATGGATTTCATCACGGGATTACCCAAAACACCGACGGGATGCGATACCATCTGGGTGATCGTTGACCGGTTGACTAAGTCTGCACACTTCTTAGAAATCAAAGAATCGAACAAAATGGAAAGACTGACTCGCACCTACATGAAAGAAGTAGTGTCTAGACACGGAGTGCCTGTCTCAATCATATCAGATCGAGATTCCCGTTTCACTTCGCACTTTTGGAAGTCACTACGGAGTGCATTAGGCACCCGCCTTGATATGAGCACAGCATACCATCCTCAGACGGATGGGCAAAGTGAGCGCACCATTCAGACCTTGGAGGACATGTTGCGTGCATGCGTGTTGGATTTCGGAAAAAGTTGGGAACCTCACTTACCTTTGGTAGAGTTTTCGTATAATAACAGCTACTACGCAAGCATTAAAGCAGCGCCGTTTGAAGCGTTATACGGACGAAAGTGTCGATCACCCCTCTGCTGGGCAGAGGTGGGTGATAGCCAAATCACTGGTCCAGAACTAGTACTTGAAACCTCTGAAAAGATTGTTCAAATCCGAAACCATATGGCAGCAGCACGAGATCGCCAAAAGAGTTACGCCGACAAGCGCCGAAAGCCTCTTGAGTTTCAAGTGAACGACCAAGTATTACTCAAAGTCTCACCTTGGAAAGGTGTGGTTCGCTTCGGAAAGCAAAACAAAATCAGTCCACGATACGTTGGTCCCTACCGGATAACTGAGCGCATTGGTCCGGTGGCGTACCGACTGGATCTACCAACGGAACTCAGTAGCGTACACAATGTATTCCATGTATCCAATTTGAAGAAATGCCTATCCGATGAAACCCAAGCAGTCCCTTTGGACGAGTTGCAAGTTGATGAACATCTACGCTTTATCGAAGAACCAGTCGAAGTTTTGGATTGGGAAACCAAAACACTCAAGCACAGCAAAATTCCAATCGTTAAGGTTCGTTGGAACTCGAAACGTGGACCGGAATTCACGTGGGAACGCGAGGATCATATGATGGAAAAGTATCCTCACCTTTTTGAAGGGTTGACCAAACACCGAAAACCGCGAAAGCCGTCAAACTGTCAGAAATCACCGGAGTTAAATTTTGGGACGAAATTTCTTTCTACTAGGGGATGATATGACAAACTGAAAATTTTTCTTGCCTTTTCAGACACCCATCGTGACTTGACTCAAATTTTCGGGACGAAAATTCTTTCAACATGGGAATGATGTGACACTCGTCAATTTCAGGTTAACTCCGTTAATTCAAACTCCGTCAATTCAAACTTAAGATCACTTGATCTATAACGCACATCTCATTACATTTAAACTAGGGTTTTAAATGACGCTTGACAATCACTACACATGTAGTCTTTCGGGATTGCACCGAAACGCAAACGATTTGACGCAAACCATTGGTGAATAAACGACAAACATCCAATCAATAATTATTTGATAATTATGTGTTAGGTTTATGTATTATTTGATGTTTATACGTAGAACATTAATTCAAGATGCAAAAAGCTATTTTATGCTAGAAAAGTAATAACTAAAAGTTGAGGGGCCATTGTGTAACATGTTATTATTAAATAATAACAAAACCCTAACCTCTTCCCTCCCCTCCCAAATCCAATCGGCCCCCTCCCTTTCTCCCTTGGCTGTCGTCACACTACACACACATACACACAAGGATTTTTCAAGTTTGGTTGAAGAATTAAGGTGCTAGGAAGGTATTAACAACTACTCTATGCATTCTTTGTATTTAATTTTGATATTGAATGGGTTAATCAAAACCCTAGACTCTTGAAAGTGATGATTAAGATGAGCTAGGTTTGATTATATGCTTGATGATGATTGCTAATGAAATTGATAACTAATTGTGTTATTGTTGTTGTTAATCGTTGTTCTTTGATTTTAAACTTTCAAGAAAAACCCTAACTATGTGTGTAATGTGAGATTGATATGCATGGTTGGTAAATATTGTGTCTAGAGTGTTGTATGCATGGATTATGGTTCATAGATTGTTGTTATGTTGAGTTTTGATGTAAACTGGTACTGGACAGATTGTTAAGTTTATGTTGAGACGACTGTAACTAAATGTTAATGTGGTAATTGGTCGAGATTATTAATACTACAGTGTACTAGGTTGAGTCTAGTTTCTATAAAGTCCAAGTTTGTAATTTTTGGACGTGTAAAAGTTAACTTTTATTATTTTACAAAACTTAAGTGCAAGTCTGAATTGTGAGACCTGCTGTTAGGCTGTTTTATAATTATCATATCTCATAAACTACAAGACCAAATGGGTTGGTTCCACTTCTGGAAGTTAACAAGTTGAGTTAAGAACCTAACCCAATTGGTCTTGCATTAATTGGAGTTTTCATTTAACGGGAATAACAAATAAAATTCTGCTGCGCACGATTTTGACTGCTCTGAGTTTACTGTAATGTTTTGCTCTTTATGAGAAATCTATGTGGAATAAAAATACAATAAAAATAGTTCTGGAAACCTAACTCATGTGTGCTTTTGTGATGATTTTTGGTGAATTAATTGATATGTTATGATCAGTTGAATAGAGTAATCTTTCAAGTAGAATTCTGTCTTGATAAAACTAGCTGCTGAACTATGTGAAAATACATGAAACGTGCTTGTTGTTAGATAATTGCCATGTTTTGACTAAATTGCCCTTGTGGGGAATAATTGCTAGTAATGTACAATATTAAAACTTGACACGTAAGTAGTTGTTCACACATGTAACGTATCACCAATGTGTTTGTTGAGTCACACACAATTCACAAACGAAACACGAAACGTATCTTATGCATAGGTATTATGTGCCGAGTCTAGAGACTCAATAATAGTTCCAACACTTCGAAAATATCATTCTTGTTTTAGAACGCTAGTGAGGATTTTCTGTGACGCGCATCTCTTGGTTGACTTGTTTTTGAATTCTTCGCAAACAGTGAGTTTCACGTTCCCCTTTTACTCTTTTAAACGCTTTTTACTTGGGGGAGATAACATACTCCAAAACGCTTTAGATTTTGTTATTAGTTATATATCACTTGTAAGGCTAAGTGGCAAGCGAACCAACTAAAGTCCTTCATAACATCGAACCGTTTAATATTGGATAATAGCGAGTCACTGTTGAGTAGTACTACTGGGTTTGACAAACCCCACCCAACGCTAAACTCGACTGGAGGTCGAGTGGGTGTAATCTTGGCTAACACATTTTCCATGGTCGGGATAGACATGATGGCAAGGCAATTGATAAACAGTCAGCTTCGGTGTCGAACACTTAGTAATACTTATTGTATAGGCTAGCTACCTATCGATATATAATTGATTTAACATTATCTGGTAACGCAAACGCAAACGCAAATGCTTTATTTTTATAAACTTGTGAACTCACCAACCCCGTGTTGACACTTTTAGTATGTTATTCTCAGGTAGCCGAGGCGGGCGCGCGGTATAGGATCATGCATTACCTTGAACTCTATCGTTTTTGCAAACTTGTTTTTAAACTGTTATCAATTGGGTTTTAAGTCGTCCTGCGTGACGCAACACTTGGTTTATGATTTTACGCTTCCGCACTTATTTACACTTAAATGTTTCGTGGTTTGAAAACTTTACTTAGGATGTTTGATTATAACTAATGATTCCGATCATGTTAGTTCACACCCTCTAACGGTAAAACTCCGTTAGTGTATTTTGAGGGTGTGACAGAGCGTATTCCGGTGTAAGGTTTCTTGTTTGGGACACTATGATTTCGTTGAGATTGATAATTGGTTTACTTAATAACCTAAACTCGATTATTAAGCTTGCGTTTGTTATTATCGTTATTATCGATGTTATGAGGGTGAGTAACGGTTAATGAATAGAAATTTCTCAAAAAGAAATTAGTGAACAAGATTAAATTGATTGCATTAGTGTTTTGAGTTAGAATTTATACCCTATAGAGTTTGTAGGAGCTGTCTCATTGACTGTTCTTGTGGTCATAAAGCGGGTGTAGAGAGTATATGATCTATATTGTTTCTGTATATTGAGATTAAATGAGTATAAATAATAAGTTGTGCAAATTTCTTATTAGTTATTAAGGAAAAAAAATGAAATTCGACATGAGTTGTGCTAGCGTCAATCATGACTTAAGGATAAGTCAGAATTTAAATGAGGTAATCTATACGATAATTCGTTAAGTAGGTTATATAACCAATGAGATGATTTGATATGATATTTTATCGAAGCATAATAAATTAAAATGTTAATACTTAAAATTTGAGGGTGATAACTGAGATGTAATTGATAATTATCGGGGGTATTGAGTTACTTGTGATAAGTTCGTTAATTGATAACGTGATAATCGTGAACATGAGGGATATTGTTTAAATATTATGGTATTTAATAATACTTTTACTATATTTGATAGTCTGATGATGTTATAATATGCATATGAGTAAATAGCTATTAATTGCTCTTGATAATTTGTGAATGTGATAATATGAGTGCAAGATAACCGATTAGATAATTAAATAGTAAATTGTTTAGATGGACTTGTGATAACAGAGTCCCAGCGAGTGAATGATTTGTGCTTCATCATGGGAAGGAAAATATTTGTGAGTATGGGAATGAATTGAATCAATAAGTCTTGGTTCAAGGTAATTGAATAATTAAATAATTGAGTAACTAAATCATATAATAGGTTGTTTCGAATGAAATCAAACGTACAAACAACTAAACAAGTAAAGAAAGTTTCAATTAAGTAATTAAGTCAATTGATAACTTGTTTAAAAAAAATCAAATACATAAACAAATAATAATAAATAACGTAAGTTTATCGATGTATCACCACACGTGATAATGCTCCAACCAAAAATCGTAAATATTATAATTGTGAAAATGAATAGTTGGCGTGTTCATGGAGTCCCATAGATTTTTCACCCGACTAGACATTTAAAAAGTAATAAAATAATAACAATAAAACGAAATGGAAAGATGTAACCGTTAACTAATCACCTTAAACGCTTAAAAGGTAAATAAAACAAAACTTGGGAAATCCTAAAAGAATTTCCCGTCAACGAAAACGACCAACAAAAATTTGAATGTAAATATATATCTTGGGAATGAGGCGTTGCCTCGGAGTTATAAAAGTATTTTGAGAGTAAGACATAGTCTCGAAATTATAAAAATATTTTGAAAGTGAGACATGAGCTCGGAGTTGTGTGTGCATGACAATAAAATAAGCATTAAACTAAGCAGTTAAATAAGTACTTTGTTTTGAAGGTAATTACGCAAGCTGGAAACAACCAAATAGAACACATCAGGTAAACAAATAAGCATGTATAGGGTTCCTAAGCATGTTACTATGACACCACTAACGACCTATCTTAAACCTTCGGCTCTGATACCAATCTATCACACCCCAACCTAAGGCGGAAATGTCGGGGCGTGATCTGATTGTCACAGCTCACAAGGTTACTATCATGAAATTATAAAGCGACAATATCTAATTAATTTATTTATTATCAAACAACATTCATATACAACAAAAATAAATAAAATTACAAATACTAAACCAACAATTCTTGTATATGTTTTATCCTAAAGTCATCTCTATGTGAGCTTCAGTTCGATAAGCAATCCAAATCTATAACCGGCAAATGCGTACAAATTATATGTTTGTCAACGACACATGTTGAGTGAGTAGATCACCAGTTTTGACCCAAACAAAAATGCTAATAATATATAATTATATAAGTGAATAAAAATAGGCAAAACTGTTATTTGGGAGTATAACCATAGCACATACATAAACAATCAACCATAAAGAAAGGGCTAAACCGTTGCCATGCGAATGGGCATTGGTTACAAAAAAAAATGAGGTGTCGGTGAAACCATTGCCAATGCGATCGGGCTCCGGCCACTACGACGGTCGTATGATCATACTATAATGAGATAATGTTGGACCTCTCCGAATGCGATTCAAGTAAGCAAGTAAGCAAATAGCAAGTAACATGCAAACATTCAATGATACACAAAGATCAAAGTTTGCGTTTGAGAAATAATAAGATAAATAATATGATAAATGGTACGCAAGTGTCCCCAAAACAGTTGAAAACAATTAAAATAGGGGAGTGATTACTCACCTGATCGGATGAACGAAACAAAAATGATGATGTGAGAATGATGAACCTTCCGGGATACACCGACAATGATTCCTAGTAAAATATAATATAAATTAGTTATAAGAGATATAACATGACTTTAATGAGTTAAGATGTCGATGTGATTTGAGTTATAATTGGGATTATAATATTATAGATTTGAACGATTGATCTCTATGGTTATTGTTATTGCGTAAACAATATTATTATTCACCCTTTATTTATTTTTATTTTAATTATTATTATTATTATTATTATTATTATTATTATTCAGATTTAAGATTATAAATTATAAACAATATATGAATAAAATACTTAAACAATTAATCATACGTTGATAAATTATATGATAATGTTTGATTTAAATATTTAATTTAAATATTTACCGAACTCTCGCTAATAAGATTTATAAATATATTAAATACGCTTATTATAGATGTTGTATTTTTGTTTAAAAAGAATACACATAATATATACACACACACACACACATATGAAAACTTGACAAAATTGATTGAAAAGAATCAACAACCTAAAGATGTCGGTTTAATAAAAAAAACGCTTATTTAATATTAATATATATATATATATATAAACCATTAAAACAAACAAAAATACTTAAAACTAAGAAAACAAAACTGATACTGTTGGGACTCGAACTCGCGACGTCCGGCTCAACGAATTTAACGCGCACCCACAACCAACTGGGTTGGGGTGGCAGATGTTAATCAGACAAGAATTATTTTTCTATATATAATTACCCAGTTCATCCCTAACCCTAAATAAAACCCTAGATCTTAAATCCGTGAATCCGCAAACTTTTGATTGAATTAATGTTAGGGCTAATATTACTGGATCAAAAATGAACTCGCTGCATAACAAAATTACCTGAAATAATGATATATGAACGGTGTATTTAGTCGTAATGTTTCCGGCAGAACGCGACCTTGGACAGACATAATCAAGCTGTAAAAACGTAATTAAATGGAGGGGTTTGATTCACGACGCTATATAGGTGATGCAGGTAAGATTAATTGCGTTATCATGATCCCTAACTATATAATCCCAAAGTTGACTTGAGAACGGTTCATAAATATAACAATACGTAACAATATCGATCTAATTTCCAAATTAACATTGTCGGTGATGTCGATTATGGCATGTTTACCAAAATGATTGATTCAATTACCAGATGGTATCGCATCTCGTCGGCGTTTCGGGTAATCCCGTGATAAAATCCATGGAAATGTGTGCCCATTTCCATGTTGGGAGTTCCGGTTGCTGTAGTAGGCCAGATGGTTTATGATATTCCACATTGACTCTTGCACAAGTCAAGCATTTGCTCACGTAGGTGGCAATGTTGGCTTTCATGTCTGGCCACCAGTAAAGTGCCTTTTGGTCATGGTACTTTTTATCTGAGCCAGGGTTAATGGAATATCGGGACTTGTGTACTTCGTCCATCACCAGATTTCTCAAGTCTCTGTATCGAAGGACCCAAATCCGGTTTTTGAAATATCGGACCCCGTCCGTTTTGTTTTCTAGTTGCTTGTCCATGACCCGCATGAGTTCTGATGGGAGGTTATCGTCTTTCAACGCTTCGAGTTAAGCATCACGAATCTGATCAGGTGAGTTGGCGTGAATCATGAGTTGTAATGCTCGCACTCGTCTAGGGCTTATCGGTTTCTTTTCTACTGAGAGCACCGGCCACTACATTGGCCTTGCCCGGGTGGTACTTGATGGCACAGTCATAATCCTTAAGTAGCTCGACCCAACGACGTTGTCACATGTTCAACTCCTTTTGATCGTAGATATGTTGGAGGCTCTTGTGGTAGGTGTAAATGGTAAACTTGGTACCGTATAAGTAATGCCTCCATATCTTGAGAGCAAACACCACAACTCCGAGTTCCAAGTCATGGGTCGTGTAGTTCTTCTCGTGGATCCGTAGATGTCGAGAGGCATAGGCTATAACCTTCTCGAGTTGCATTAACACGCAACCGAGACCCTGTATCGATGCATCACAGTGCACTTCAAAGTTCTCTGTTCCCTCTGGGAGGGCTAGGATAGGCGCACTAGAGAGTTTTGTTTTCAAGAGTTGGAAGGCGGACTCTTGCGCGTCACCCCAATTGTACTTAGTACCCTTATGTGTCAATGCGGTGAGGGTTTGAGCAATCTTTGAAAATCCCTCGATGAAACGTCGGTAGTAGCCAGCCAGTCCTAGGAATTGTCGCACCTCAGTTGGAGTCTTGGGTGCTTCCCAGTTTTTGATGGCATCTACCTTGCCTGGATCGACATGGATACCATTCTCATTGATCAAATACCCTAAGAAGTGAACCTCGCGAAGCCAAAATTCTCATTTCGAGAGTTTAGCGTACAATTGTTCCTTCTTTAGCAACTCCAGGATTAACCTCAGGTGTTCTTCATGGTCGGTCTTGTTCTTGGAATAAACGAGGATATCATCAATGAAAACAATCACAAACTTGTCAAGGTACGCCTTGCATACTCTGTTCATGAGATCCATAAATACAGCTGGTGCGTTGGTTAAGACAAAAGGCATAATCGAAAACTTGTAGGGATCGTACCGAGTTATGAATGCCGTATTTGAAATATCTTCTTCGCGCACTCTCAATTGATGGTAACCAGATCTCAGATCGATCTTCGAGTAGTAACTCAATCATTGAAGCTGGTCGAACATATCATCAATTCGGGGTAGGGGATAATGGTTCTTGATCGTCACCTTGTGCAGCTCTCGGTAGTCGATGCACTTGCGGAAAGTCCCATCTTTCTTTCAAACAAATAAGACAGAGGCTCCCCATGGTGATGAGCTAGGTCGGATGAAACCTTTATCCAACAAGTCTTGTAGTTGTGTGGACAACTCCTGAAGCTCCGCCGGTGCGAGCCGATACGGGGCTCGTGCTATGGGTGCAGCACCGAAGGCTAAATCGATTTGGAACTCGACTTATCGAATAGGTGGGAGTCCAGGCAAATCCTCCTGGAAGACTTCTGGAAAATTTCTCACAATCGGTATGTCTTCGATTCGCTTCTCCTCCGCGGGTTTCTGACAATATGTGCTAAAATCGCTAGATGACCCTTTCGTAAATACTTCTGTGCCTTCATGAGGGTGATGACGCTTGTAGTCATGCCGCTCTTCTCGCCCTGTATCGAGATGACTTCGCCGGAAGAGGTAGTGATATGGACTACCTTTTCGTGACATATAATTTCAGCTCTATTCTCGGATAGCCAGTCCATGCCGACAACGACATCGAAACTACTAAGCGTAAAGGGTATGAGGTCGATATCGAAAGTATGAACTGACAGTTTCAACTTACATCCCGCTAGTACATGAGTTGTTTCTATAGACTTACCGTCAGCTATTCAACAGGAAATTTAGCATTTAACGGGGTTGGAGTTAAGTCTAAGAGTTTACTAAAGGCTTTCGATACAAAACTCCTCTCAGCTCCAGTGTCAAACAAAAGAGAAGCAAAACAGTCGTTCACAGGGAACTTACCGGTAACCACATTTGGATTGTTGTGGGCCTGGCCCGACCCAACGATAAAAGCTCTACCTTTATCACCACTCCCGCCACCGTTATTGCCTCCATTGTTCTCCTTCTTCTTCAGTTTGGGACAATCCTTCCTGAAGTGACCCTCTTGACCACACTCAAAGCACCCTTTCGTCGTTGCAGGCTGTTTAGGAGCACCCTTAGCCGCTAGGTCTCCCATACTGTCCTTGTCCTGATGACCCAATTTACCACATCAAAAACACTTGATACAGTCGCATGGGCCAGCATGGTGATAGCTGCACTTGTTGCACTTTGGGTACTTTTCACAATAGCCACTCGAACCCTGTCCTCCACCGTTATTGTTATTGTTGGAACCCTGATTATTGAAGTTCCGAGCGAGTTCAGGTTTACGGTGGTGTTGTTGCTGTGGGTGGTTCGATGATGAGGACCTGGTGTCGTCAAATTTCCTATTTCCATTCTCAGAGTTATTGTTGATGTTGTTGTCAGTGCTTGAGTTGTCACGGGTTTTAGAGGTGGAACCTCTAGGTAGTAACGCACCTTGTGCCACTGCTTGGTCCATCAGCTTGTGGGCTATTCAGATCGCTTGCTGAATAGTGGTTGGTTTAGAAGACGTCACCATACCCTGTATCTGGGGTACCAAACCATCGATATACATCTCGATTCTCTTACTTGGCGGGTCTACCATCCGTGGGCACATCACTGCCAGCTCGTGGGAACGGGTGGTGTAGTCTTCAATCTCAGAATCCACCATCTTTAATGCCCAAAATTCCTATTCCAGCTTTGAGATTTCCTCTCTAGGACAATATTCTTTTCGCATCATGTTCTTGAATTCCTCCCAGTTCATAGCATTTGCCAATTCCAACCCTAGAATTTGCACATTAGAGTTCCACCAGGTGAGGGCGGAATCTTGCAGTGTTCCAGCAGCAAACTTGACCCTGCTGGCTGGTGGGCAGTTGCACATCTCGAAAGCTGACTCTACCTTCTCGGCCCAACGCAGGAAACCTATGGCTGGTGGTTGGACCTCCGGCTTGATTTTGAACATGCGCAGCTAGCGCTGCTGCCGTATGGTCGTGTAGTAAGGCTTGGAGTTCCGCCGCGGTCATGTTGATGTTACCGCGACCACCACCAGCGTTTCTTCCGGACATTTCCTAGAATCACAGCTTTCATATGCAACACACACCATACATGTAATAAAAGGTAGGAAAGAAAAGAAAGAAAAAGAAATAAAAATATCGCATCACAACCATATAATAATCCAAATAATAATTCATGATTAAAACCATTGTATCCGCTACAAAGTATTTAAAATCAATCCTTAAAATTATAGAAAAATATAAGTTTGGATGGAGACAACCCCTCCATCTAGGTGTTATCATTCTTAGATGTCATCGTCTGAGGACACCTCTGAGTGTGTCTCCTCCTCTGCCGGCCCTTCCTCCGGTTCCTCTTCGGGTTTCTCCTCGGGATCTTCCTCAGGTTCTGCTGCATTCGGGGCTATTTGCGCCTCTAAGGTGTTGCAACGAGCTAGGGCTGTCGCTGCCAGGGATCATGCTCTAAGAAGTTGGTCATGCAAATCTATCATCTCTGCTTGCATTCTGTTCATTATCTTCATTTGCTGAACGTGAGCATCCTGAACTTCCTTCATAGCTTTAGTTAGGTGGGAAATTCCCTTCCTGGCCTCAGATCCATCCCCTATCAATCCAATAACATCCGCTCTCTTCGAGCGCATAAATCCCACTTCACGCTCCAAACAGGAGGCGATAGATGCGAAAACACGCTCCATTGGTTCTGTTATGGGTGGTAGGGTGTTGAAGGATTTAGGACAGCCCGGGAGAGGTAGTGGGGGAACTTGCCCACGGTAAACCATACGCTCGATCAGAATCGGGTACAAATTCCAGCTAACGTTGTCTTCGTACATGTCTCCAGATGGGCGATGCCTCTTCGGTGCAGGGGCTGCTAGTACCGGGACTACTCGGGGTGGTGATGTGTCGGGTAGCTGCGGTTCCCTTCCAGGGGCATGAGACACCGGGTCGGATGATGATGATGGCATCGACATCCCTACAGGATAAGTCGTGTATGCGCACGTATGAGTGAATGAGGTAAAGAGATAAAGAAAACGAAGGACTAAATATAATATATATATATTTATATACGCAGTGCGTATAATTATAACTAATGAGTCGTTGCGATTATAGTCTAGTATGCATGCAATTCTAGTTCGCTATAACCAATGGCTCTGATACCAATCTGTCACACCCTCAAAATCCACTAACGGAGTTTTACCGTCAGAGGGTGTGAACTAACAGGATCGGAATCATTAGTTACAATCAAACAACATATTAAAAGTGTTCAAACCAACAAGACATCAAGTCTTAGATGAAATGCGGAAGCGTAAATTGTAAACCAAACAGTTGCGCCACACAGGATGAATTAAAACCCAAGTTATCAAGACAAAAATTAAAAACAGTTTTTAAAACAATGGTGTTTAGTGAATGCATGTCCTAAACCGCCCGCCCGCCTCGGCTACCTGAGAATAACATACTAAAAGTGTCAACACAGGGTTGGTGAGTTCACAAGTTTATATAAATAAATCGTTTGTGTTTGCGTTTACGTTTTGCGTTACCAGATAGAGTTAAGTCAATTATATATCTATAGGTAGCTAACCTATCAAGCATGTATTACTAAGTGTTCGACACCGAAGCTAACTGTTTATCAATTGCCTTGCCACCATGTCAACCACGATCATGGTAATGTGTTAGCCAATATTACACCCACTCGACCTACAGTCGAGTTTAGAGTTGGGTGGGGTTTGTCAAACCCAGTAGTACTACTCAACAGTGACACGCTATTATACAAATATTAACCGGTTCGATGTTATGAAGGACTTTGGTTGGTTTGTTTGCCACTTAACCTTATAAGTGATATATAAAAATAAACAAAATCTACAGCGTTGGAGTATCTTGTCTCCCCCTAATAAAAGCGTTTAAAAAGAGTAAAAAGGGGACGTGAAACTCACTGTTTACAAACTCGGACTTTTTAGAAACTAGACTCGACCTAGTATATTATAGAATCAACAATCACTTGAAAACATGTAATTAACATCGAGTTACATTCGTTTCAACATGAAATTAGGAATCTGTCCAGCATCAGTTTTCATTAAAACTCAACAAACTATCAATCTATGAACAAATAACCATGCAAGCAACCCTCTAGACTCATAATCTATCAACAATCAATAATTTTAACATCTAGGGTTTATGTTTATTAAGCTTAATCATGCAATTAAATCAATAAAATAGGCTAGAGAGAGTGTTTAGTTACCTTGTTAACACCTTAAACCTTCAACAAGCTTGCAAAGGGGGGGGGGGGGGGGAGGGGCTGCCGTATGTTTATTGTACGTGTGTGTGTGTGTTGTGTTTCGGCCGATCAAGGGGGGCGGGGAAGGGGCTGCCGTCTCCAAGGGGAGAGGGAGAGAGGAGGGGATTAGGGTTTATGTTAATGTTGTTTATATATTAAGATAATATATCATATGTTACAACTAGCACCCTCAAGTTTAATTTAGTTCAATTCTAATACAAACTAATCTTTTTCATCCATAACGTGATGTTATACATACAAGCACAAGTTTACACATATAAACGCAACACGAAATTTTACCAAGTACTTGTTTATAATATTCATCGTTTGTTCACCAATGGTTTGAGTCGACTCGTGTGTATTTCGGTGAAATTTCGAAAGACTACTTGTGTATTGATTGTCATGCGTCATCTAAACCCTAGTTTAAATGTAATGAGATATGCATTACAGTTCGTGTGATCTTAAGTTTGAATTAACAGAGTTTGGATTAACGGAGTTAACCTGGAATTGACGAGTGTCACAAAGAATGTCCCTAACGCGTATTTGACGTCGCAAAACTTTAACATCATCTTCAAGCTTGTTTTTTGATTTCAACAACCCAGGAATGATTTGCTTAGAACGGTCACACATAGGCTGATCTAGCCAAACAAAATAACCACACTTGTTCTCCTGCATTTTGAAAAAAAAAACAAAAAAGGAAAATGAAAATTACAAAAATATAGTGTATTTAACAGAATTGTATACCATATGAGGACATGAATAAAAACGGCATCCAGGATTCACATAGGTCCAAGACGTACGTAAGGTGGCAACCTTATGGCAGTAGCAGACATACATACTGATGAGACTGATTTTATGAATGTGGTTTTTCAAGGCAACCGTGTGGAATGACTTGTTGAGTGTTGGATGGGTATTTAACAACAACTGAGCGGGTGGAGATAAAAAATGTTAAAATAATAAAAGAAAATAAATGCAATAGAGAATATGGTAGGAGGAGGAAGTTGTAGAACAATTAATGGGTCCTTGAACTACTATAGCTGTCATGTGAACTATGGGAGGACAGGAGGGGAAACAGCTGTCACGTGAAGTATGGGTCCTTGACACAATTCCCAACATAGTAAAAATAAGTAGCAACCAAACCCAAATTTCGTTGAACTAGTACATTTAAAAAAAAATAAAATCTAACCATAGTACACATACATTGGGAAAACATATAAAAAACCACCTAATACATTTAAGGGTGGGTCACAAAAAACTACAACATGTGATCCCGTTCCCCAGATACATTTAACATAAATAAAAACTAAAAACATCCCTTAAACAACATAACAAAAGTACATACTTTCAGAAAGTGAACATCTAAACTGAGGGGGTTACAAAACTAACGAACAAAGTAGAAACGTTTGCAACAGTGACATAAGTCAAAAGACGGACTTGGGTATGGAAAAAGAGTGGTGATGTTAGGTAGGGGATTATCAAAATTATAGTAAAACATCCATTCGTCATCATGATGTTGACCGCAGGGACTTGAATTTATTATGCAACTTTGCTCAACTTTGGGCCTCTCAACCTTCGGGGTTTTGTACTTAAAATCTTCAACTTTAGGTTCAACGAAATTTGGGTGAATTTGGAAGGAAGGTAGGTTCTCTCTTTTGACCACAGGTTTATAGTGCATTTTGGAAGATGACTCTATTTTAATCTTAGAAAGAGGAACTAATCTACGTCGAGGTGCAGACATGATAAAAATTGGAAAAAGGGATGTTGAAGAAAACAAGAGTTTAACTATCTCCTTATCCTTTATATAATGAATAAAGGCGAAGGAGGTTAGATGAAGATTTGATGTGTTAATAAATATGGTGGTAAATGTAAGTCCAAAGGGCAAATGGTTGTTAAGTCCCAAATGTTGGTTATGTCCTTCCTTTTTTAAGAAATTTATTAAAAAAGAAAACGTAAAAAAAACAAAACAAAACAAAAACGGGATAACCAAAAGAGCATGCTAAAAGATTATAACAAATAAGAATCAAAAACTAAACATGCCTTCCTATGAAATTTATTTATTAACCCCACCGTGAACTACCTAAACATTGTCGCTGCTTTCTGGATCTGCCAAAGACTTTTTCTTCTTGTTCTTGGGATTTAAAGGACAATTACGAGAATCATGATGAACATACTCACCACAAGTATGACATAACCTTGCGACTTTACCTGCCTTCTCGACAATTTTTTCCGAGTCACCCATCACGCGACGAAACTTGCCACATCCTTTTGTGCGAATAGCATCCGGATTCTCAATAAAATCATCACCTTCGTTGACATTCCCAATAATTTATTCAAAAACCGATTCTTTATCATCTACGGCATCCACATTTCTAAAACTTTTTTCAAAGAACAAAGACTTTAACTCTTTTATCTTCATAGCAAAAGAGTTTAGACCTTCAGAGTCAACCCTCAACATGTCAACACACTGACTAACCATCTCCAAAACCTCAAAACGTAAAACACTTTGAGGATTGGAATCCACACTAAAACGATTTGAAATTGAGAAAACACTTCTAGGTAGAACATCCCGTTTCCACCTATCTCTTACATACTTCAACAGGATGTTGTCAACTTTTTTAATTCTATAAACACAAAACACATGGCGGCATAAAAAACCAATACGAGTGAATCCCATACAAGAACAAGAGGCCGAGTTTTCA
Organism: Bidens hawaiensis; assembly: GCF_021521415.1. NCBI lineage: Eukaryota > Viridiplantae > Streptophyta > Magnoliopsida > Asterales > Asteraceae > Bidens > Bidens hawaiensis. Next base: position 86,444 of record NW_027497768.1, on the reverse strand, counting down.
GCAGGATTAAAGTTAACCTGTACGATAAAAATAAAATGTATGACTATAACATATGTTAACGTAGACTTCACTTATAACATATGTTTTTAGGTAAACATATAACATATGTTAAAAACAAAAATTGTGTTAAATTGACCAAACTGGATCGTTAACGTACCAGAAAAACGTTGGTTATGTCCTTCTTTTGTCCAAGTGAGTCACGGAATATAAAACATGATCACCTGTATGTGTAACATAACAACAATACTTCCCTTTCATTATCTCCTTTCTAACTTCATTAAAGATGGCTTGAGTGTACAACTCAAATGCATGTCTCTCTATTTCTTCATCAGTAGTACTTTTATATGAAACAGATGAAGTCTTATACTCACAACTTCTTTGAGAGTAACGTTGACTGTCTAGTCTAGACTCCATACATAGCATAAATTGGACAAGAGTTTTAGCGCTAGTTGAGTTGACTTTAAATGTTGCATTAGAGCTTTCACAACGAGATGTAGTCTTCATCAAATAGCAAAAAGGGATCTCTCGAAAATAAGCAGGAACCTAACGATCATGGATCTCAAACATATCATTCATCCACTCGTTGTCTTATAAACCAAACTTCTCAATAAAATAGTGCCATCTGGACTCAAATGTATCAGGGGTGATAAACATATTCCAAACCAAACGATGTATTCTAGAACGAACATTAGTATTCTCAATAACATCACCAGATACCTAATGTAAAAAGAAACAAAAACATATCAAAAAACAAAACACATATGCAAAGCCTACGACGTGATTCAGAAAATACCTTGGCCGGCAATTTCTTCATTATGTGCCACATGCAAAGCCTATGACGTGACTCAGAAAATACCTGGACTACTGCTTGCCGCATAGAAGGATCCTGATCACTTAAAACTAGCTTGGGTTGTTGGTCATGACAATTAAGAAAGGATTGAAGCAACCATTTGTAAGAGTCGATAGTCTCACTACTGATCAAGGCCGCTCCAAAAGTAACACATTTTTTGTGGTGATCTACGCCAGTAAAAGGAACAAATATCATTTTGTACCTGGAAAAGTAAAGTGAAAAAACAATTACAACATATGTTTTATTGATAAAGGTACATAAGATAAGTGAAAAAACAAAACCTGAAATCAAAATAACTAACCTATTAGTCTGATAGGTGGCATCAAAAGCCAAAATGTGACCAAAAGCTTTATAATTCAATTTGGATATCTCATCAGCCCAAAAGATAGATCTTAACATGCCATTTTCAACTGTAAAATAAAAAAAGAATTCGGGGCAACACTCATAACGATCTTTCAACCGGTCAATAACTAACTGTGAATCCCTATCACCTATGAAAATCTTCATTCCATTATAAAAGTTCTTGAAATCAATAGGTGTACCTCTAACGTTATGATAACCACCCTTTATTGAGATAAGTAAACGATGAGCAACAGTAGGACCAACTCTATTTAAGCTCATCTGGTGGATAAATTTTTTGGTTGAGAATGAAAGCTTTCTAGATATCTTAGTCAAGTCACGGTTAAAAGTGTCAACAAGACAATGATTATGATCTTCTACAAACTTAGACAAAATAAAGTTACAAGTTTCACAACAAAATGAAACACCTATGTGAGCCTTGCAATCAGTTACGGTAAATGTCTTCTGCCTGACATACATTTACGGTTCAGACAAGGAATCAAAAGAACGTTTGCTTTGGGGGGTACCCTACTTATTACACCTCAAATACTTGTGTGTAACGACCCCTTTCCATTTCTTAATCTGGCCTTTGCGGACCGAAAAACCAGATTCTTCAGTGTACTTGTAATACATAGTAACAACATCTTCCCATGATTTAAAAATAGTGCCTTCAACAGGTTTTAAATTGTTATCAATCTTTGGACGTCAAAACTTCGAACCATAAGGAGAATAATAAACATAATAGGCATTCTCTTCTTGAAGATTTGTTGGTTCTATGGAAACAGGAGATACCACATCATTTTGGCCTAAGGATGTTTGGTTGCTAAAGACATTCTCTAAAAGAAAATAAAAAAATCATTTAAATATAGTAAACATGGGATCCCTAGTTAGAGATGTTCAACGAAACCGGTTCCTGGAACCGAACCGGTGGACCCGAACCGGTTCCTACCCGTTTTTTGTAGGAACCGGACCCTATCTGATTCAACCCGATGATCCGTGACCGGTTCTTGCATTTCTGAGTGGGGGCGGGTAGGAACCGGAACCGAACCGGAACCGGTTTTGGAACCGAACCATCCGGAACCGGTTCCTAACCGGTTCTAGCCGTTGGATCGAATATAGCCGTTGGAAATCGTTTTTTTGGCCGTTTTTTGACCGTTGGGGTTAAAAATAGCCGTTTTTTTGGCTCCCCCAAGCACCCCACTACTAGTATAAATAGGTATTTGGTGTCATGGGTTCATCACAACACTCAAAACGCAAACCCGAACGCAAAAAAATACAAAAAAAAGCTATTACAACGTTTTGAGTTCTCTAATCTCTTGTTTTCTCTTCTTCTATATTCATATTTGTTGTTATGGCTGCCTCACAATCATCGGTTGGTCAAGGTTCCAACGCCGAACCAAGTTTCGTTCGTATTGTACCTCATAATCGTAATCAAGAGATTTGGTGCAATTGGGATTTGGTTGAATTGAGTGATGACCATTCATTGAAGGCTCGGTGCAAGTTTTGTGGGATTTATTTAAACCCACTTTCGAATTCAAATTTGAAGAAACACATCGAAAAACCGTATTGCAAGGCGTTGAAAAAGAACGTCGATTCGCAACAAACGCAAATGGATAGTGAAGGCGGAATATTTAAAAGGGGGTTTTGAATATAGGAACCGGTTAGGAACCGGTTCCGGTTCCTAGTCCCAAACCGTTTTGAACATGCCTATCCCTAGTAGACATATGAAAAAATAATGCTTCAAAATAAAGGATTTTAAGTTATAAAAGCATGGGAATAAAAGCATTAAAAACAAATGGAAAACCAAATGGAAAACCACCGGAACCCTTAAAACAAACACATTTATAAAACAAATGGATTAGAGGTCCCTGGATTAGCGTACTACAAACTAGACTTAAAACATTAATGTCAGTTAATGAAACACTACCTTGACTGGTGGGACTAACTAAGTGGTTCAGGAAATTATTTGAAGTAGACTGATCAAAAGGTATGCTAAAAACTTGACTGCTTGGAGTAGTTAATGTGATATCATCATTGTAGCCCGCTGGGACATCCATCGCAATAAAGAAAGAGTGGGTAAAGGAAGGTGGATAACATTAAAGGTGAGTCTTAAAATTGTGTTTATAGAAGATATAGAAGAAAAAGTAAACATAATATATGGGGAGAAGTATGACTAGACAAGAAAGTACAAGAAAATATAAAAAAGATCTTCCAAGTACAATAAAATAAATTAAAATAAATGGGATAGGGTACAAAGGGGGGCTTCAATTAAAAGTGTTTTTAGAAATAAATAATAGGTGTCATCAACCAAACTCACACCAACATACATTCAGATTTCAAGTAATACCTTTTTACTCTACCACACCACAAAAACATATACAAAAAAATGTATCCCGCCCCAAGTACACCTCCAGAGGATGTTATTGAAAACAAAAGGCTTTTTTCACTAAACCCTACTAACAATGTGGTTGACCCGGCTAACCAGCAAGTAGAAACTGGAATTGTGCAAGTTGAACCAAATGGTGGGGTTAACAATCAGCCACAAGTACACGGCAACCCACATGAAGATGAACACCCTCCACCTCCACCTCCTCCTCCTACTACTTTTCGACCTACACAAATAGTACCTGACTGGGCGAAAGGGTACGAAACAGACCCCAGGGCGGAATACGAACCACCATTACACTATCCTCCACCTCCAAAACCAAAACCAGATGGTTACGAGTCTGAACCTGACCCCTTTTACTATGTTAGTGATTTTGACGAGTCATGAGACTACTACAATTGGGGGAGAAAATAGGTTGTCTAATGTTTAATAATGTTGTATTTTTATTATATATTTACCGTTTGTTTTATGTAGGTTGAATTATGTACATTTGTTTATTTATGTAGAAGAATAGTTTAATGTTTAATCAAGTTTAATGATGTAACGCGACTCAATGTTTAGTCTGTTTTATTATTTGGTAACCTGGTTTTACATTAAGCCGCAATTTACCATAACGAGAAAAAAACATAAAACAATATACAAAAAGTCATATGTTAATAATCGTGCTAAAACATATGTTATCAGGTAGAAGACATATGTTATCATATGAAGGACAAGTCAAAACATACTTAATAAAAACATGAGTTATCAAGTCATCATAATATAAATGTCATACAACATATAAAGACCATACTAGCAAAATGTGACACACAGATAGGGGAATACAGAAAAATACAAAGAAAAACACACACAAAACTAGAAAACAAAAGCACCAGGTTAAAACTTCCAGTTGAGAAAAGACTAAAACAAACAAACATTCTTCACCCATAAAATCTTCATATCAGGAGTGTAATGACCAAAAAGGTTATAAGGTACTAGGAATGACTAAAGCACACTGCTAGAATAAGCATTCCTCACCACCCATCAAACTTGAATAAGAGTGATAATCATAACATAAAAAACAAATTTCTTGGGGATCAGGAATTGGAGAACCAGATATAACCGAAGTTGTAACGTCATCAGAAACTTGATAAACATCGAGATGGTTGACTGCGGTGACCGGATTAACTTGATGAACAACTGGAGCAACGTCAACAGCTACAGGTACGCCAGGTGCTGGATTAACTTGATGAACAACTGAAACAACGTCATCATCTACAGGTACGCCATGTGTTGGATTCACTTGATGAACAGCAGAAAAAACATCAACGCACACGACGGAGTCAACAATGGAATGATGAATATCTAAAGAATCGAATGCTGCTAATTGATGTTGTCTCTTTGAAGGAGAAAAGCTGAAAAATCAAAGAATCGCTTTGCTTTGGGAGACATACTTGAAAACCGATAACCTGGAAGGAATCAATTTGAAAATTCTGATGATGTTAAGATATATGAAAGCAGCTGAAAAATCGGTGATTTGACAAGATAAAAATATTAAAGGACGGAACACAAAAAGAATAAAATACCCTTCTACTTAAAAGACAATTAAATATATCCAGTGACACATGGCAACACCACAACCACTCATTTGAGTTTCAAGGGTTTTCTCAACTGAAATAGGTTTTCTTCTTGTACTTTCCCTATATATATATATATATTAAAACTTTTTTATATACTTAAGATATAATTGATTAAATATATCAACTTTTTATGAATATGTATTATTTCACACCCCAACCTAAGGCGGAAATGTCAGGGCGTGAGCTGATTGATCACAACTCTTAAGGTACTATCATGCAACAATTTAAAGGTGCCAATATCTATTTAATTTAATTAAATATCCAAATAAATTCAAATACAAAGTGCAACTCATTTGAACACACAATAAATACAAATCTATGTCTTAATTATAATTCTTCTAATTTAATTCTTCACTAAGTCTTCACCAAATCTTGCAACTAGTTCAAACAATAAGCTGCATATGCGTATAAAATAGAAACGTTTGTTAACAACACATGTTGAGTGAGTAAAACACAAGTTTAAGACACTATAATAATACTATATAATGAATAAAGAAAAATACAAATTGTTCATGTGAGATAAGAAATTAAACCATAGCATATAAACAAATCACACAAATATAAGATAGGTATGCGTCGGGCATTGGTTACCAAAGATGGGTTGTCGGTAAGCTCGATGCCAGATGAACTGGACTATGGCTACTACGACGGTCGTATGATCATACTATAATGAGAATATGTTGGACATTTCCGAAATGTATTCAAATAAAGCAAGTAAACAAATAACAAGTTAGGCACACACAAATGTACACACAAGGATTAAACAGTTGCGGTTTTGAAAACTAGATAATAGATAAATAATGTAAATATGAATATGTCCCCAAAAGATTGAAATAAGTAAAAAGGGGAGTAATTACTCACCTCGAAGATTAAACGAGTAAACCGAGAGAATGATTAAACGAGTAATGTTCACACGATGAGTGATCTGATCTAAACAGACCTGAGACTTATACATAAGAAAATATAGTCAAAACCAAGAACATAGCCGTTGGAATCAATCCAAACGGATGTATAGAACTCCAGTTATGAGATTTTTAGCAAAAAAGCGAGCTGATACTGACCAGAATCCGAACAGCGAGTTAGCAGTCGGGTTTTGGTCAGTACACTCAAAATTTCAAAACAAACAAAAAATGTCTTCTGGTCCGAAGTCTAATTTTTACAAGAAGATAGAGAAATCAAATAATCAATCTTGTTGACTAATTTGCCCTTAAACGGGTCGGAGTCCAATTGACATGGTAAATCCCCTAAATCATATATATTGATTGAGGGCTTTTGTAAAAGAGATAAAATACTACAATATTAAAGAAGAAATCTTACCCAAACGAGGATTGGAACTAAGAGAAATTCATGGTCAACGAGGTCTTGAAACTTGAAAGTCAATGACGGCTTGAAGAACTTGATTAATCTTAAAGAAAACGACAATGGAGAAGGGAAATATTGAGGGATAGGGGAGGATGGCTGGACATCAGTAGTTTTTAGGGTTTAGAGGTGTTTTTTTTATTAAATATTGAGTGTTATAATGCATTTATGAAGAAATCCACTCAATTAGGAAACAAAATAAGCTATTAATGAGAAAAACTGGTATAATAACAAACCAAATTCAGCTTGGACAGCAAGAAAACGAATTAGTATGTTTTACAATATTAATTTAGATATGTTGGAGCTTAAGTTTCATTAATTTAGTTGAAAATATACAAAACTAGTCTCAATACTTTCATAAATGCGATTTTAGCCGTTGTAGGCGATTTTAAAGGTTTTTAAACATAGTTTAACAAGTTTGAAAGTTATATGAATATAAAATAAGTCTAACAAAGTTAAATACTAATAAATATAAGATTTTAATAATTTTAAAGATCTGAAATATATTCCCGGGTCGGGTAATACGAATTCAAATACGAAAAATCCGAGTTGTTACATATTATGTATATCTATTTAAAATATTTAACTAACTAAATAAGTTTTACATTATAAAGATGTATTTTGTAATTTTTTTATATATTTGTTAAACAAGTATTATTACATAATAAAATATAATGTTGAATAAATTAAAAGATTTAATAAATAGTAAGTCTAAATAATATATACTTAACAAATTAATAATTGATCGTTAAACTCTCAAACCCTATTCTACCAGTAAATTCCTTATGTTGGTTTCCGCATTTAATCTTTTATTAAGCTTTATCGTCAACGCTTGAATCGTCATCTTCATTCTTATTGTCTTGTTATTCCCGTTTGCTTATTTACTAAGGTGAGTATCTCACTCCCCTCTTTTACTTATTTTATCTTTTGGGGACATATGTGTAACAAGATATGTTTATATTATATAGTACTTAACCGCAGCTGTATAACCTTGTGTGTGTATCAGTAATTTCTTAACTTGATATTTTCTTACTTTCTTTATTTGAACGCATTTCGGAAATGTTCATCATTTATAGTATGATCATACGACTATCTTTGGTAACCAATGTCCGTTTTTATGGCAACGGTACAGCCCTAGCTTAGTAACCAATATCCATTTGTATGGCAATGGTTTAGCCCTATCTTTATTGTTTGGTTGATTTGTTTATGTGCTATGGCTTAACTGTTTATCTCACAGGAACAATTTGCATTTTTCTTTATATATTATATATCTCACATAACTGTTGTTTAACTCACTCCATATCGTATGATTTGATTGATCAGGATCTTTTGAAGAAACTTAGGCTTTATTATTCTAGAAAGGAGATATCAAGATTAAATTTGAATTTTGTCTTATCAATTTTATTTATGGATTGTGTATTTGTTTATTCGTATCTTGTTGGATTATTTGAAATTAATTAATAGATAATGTCCTTTTAAATTGCGTGATAGTACATTGAGAGCTGTGAGCAATCATCTCACGCCCTGGCATTTCCGTCGTAGGTTGGGATGTGACAGATTGGTATCGAAGCCGAATGTTTAAGATAGGTCGCTAGTGGTGCCATAGTAACATGATTAGGATCCCCATACGTGCTTATAAGTTTGCCTTATGTGTTCAAAATTAATTGTTTACAGCTTTCCTTAGTTAAGTTATTCTTGCTTATTATTATATTGTTATGCACACACACAACTAAGAGGCGATGCCTCAATCTTCAAAGAATTTTTTTTTATTAGTTTAAATCAAATTAGATTTCTTTTTATTCTTGGGAAATTCCTTAAGAATTCCTTACTTTTGTTTTCATTCTTCACCTTAAGGCTAGCTAGTATGACAAGTTCTTGTAGTAACTGGAAGGGGGAGAGTACTGTGAGTTGGGCCGTGGCAAACCCGTTCTGAGAACCCAAGGTAAGACGCTATTCCTTACCTTGAGGATAACCTAGCCACAGTACTCGAGTTTATAGGCCAAAGCAGGAACACAACTGTTATTCGACCGACACCTTAGGTTGTTTTAAACCGAATTCAGGGTGGTTTGTGGCTAAATTCGCTCTTTTTGATTATTGTGTTTTGATATTTAAATGGTTAGTTAGGTGAAAAATCCATGGAACCCATGGGCATTCCTACTATCTATTTCTCAATTTGTTTTGTGTTTTTGTTGGAGTAATCACACGTGGTGATACACGGGATACTCCAACTACCCACATTTTGTTTCGTTAGTTCGTTATTTAAGTTGATACAGTTAAAATGCCATGGAACGCTCATGGGATGTCCAACTTCATTGTATTGATAACTCGTTAATTAGTTGGGATAGTTAAAATGCCATGTAACGCTCATGGCCCGTTCGACTCACTTGTTTTAAATCATTAATTAGTTGGTACAGTTAAAATGCCATGTAACGCTCATGAGCCGTCCAACTCCATTAATTTTGTTTGTTAGTTTTGTTGGGCCATTCAAATTGCCATGGAAAGCTCATGGGAGGCCAACATCCACAAATATATTTCGTTAGTTTATTGTAAAGTTAACTTAATCAACAAAAACTTTAACTTTTAATCTGACATCATCTCCTCATCTAGTTATCACTCATTAATCATTTTACCACATCAACTCATAAATACCTACGCAATGTACCCCTTACCTCAAAATCTTTTACTTTTATTCCTCAAGATATTTCCTCATTCGTAAAAGCAAAGTTTCTATAAGTTATATAAAACAACTAACCTTCTTTCATTTAAATAATTTCCTCAACTTACCCTTCACCTTATAAATCTTTATTTTTGATCCTCATAGAATGTCTTCACTAAGAAATCATCGTCATCATAAACGTTCAACTAGTTGTCACGATCGCCGCTTGGCTGCTAGAATCACGAAGGAGTTTGTTGCTGCTATACCCACAATTATCACCCAAATCCAAAGCCTCAATTCCAATGGATCTGCTACTTCGGCTACACCGAACAACTATAATTTCCATAACTTTTTGAGTACCAATCCCACTTCTTTTCGTGATGAGAAAAACGCCACCAAGCTGCTACAATGGTTTGAAAAGATGGAGAATGTGTTCATCCACTGTGAATGTTCAGATGCTAAACAGACTAAGTTCGCCTCAAGCGTTTTCAAGGACCGAGCTATAACATGGTGGAATGCTTTGAAGGCTGAAAAAGGACCAGATTTGGTGGTAGCCATGCCTTGGGAAGACCTCAAGAGGCAATGAAGAAGGAATTATGCTCTGAACATGAGCTGCAAAGGATTGAAGCCGAGTTTTGGGAACGTAAGCAAGTTGGTGGGGATAACTCCACCTACTCTAACCACTTCCGTGAACTTAGACAAATCATACCACACCTTGTAACCCCCGAGAACTGATGTTAGACTGTCTCTATCTAGTCAAAAACAATTAAATCAAGTTCCTAATCACCTAAGCAAGCTAGGGTAAGTAACGTGTTGAACCACGAGAAGTATGTGGTCAGTGTAACGTGTAACATATTTTATACTATTATGAAGTAATGAATTGTAGAGCTTATCACACAAGCAAACAAGTTTGGTTTAAATAATAATTACATAAATAACAACTTTCAAACAATTAATAGAAACAAATCACACTCGGGGTTCAAGTAAGTACATAACAGCAATCCCATGCTAATTTAAAAGATTATTTATTAAAGGCGAACACATACTGAATAACTAGGCAAACCTTAGGCATCAAAAATCGCTAACACACGACACTGGTTGTCAAACAATCCCTCCCAGCGTGACCCAACTAAGGGCAAATGTATGCTTCATCATATACATCTAGTCACACAACCCTATAAGCAATTATCATAGAAACTGACAAACTAATCGTTCAGATCAACATAAACCTAAACCGACTGAATGCACGACAATACTAAACATCAATACTCATAGATTAATCAAAGATAAATACAATCAATTCTATCTTCAACACATGAGAAAACTGAAATAATACAAACTTTACATCCCGGGTATGATTCGAATGAGACTAGCCACTCATGGTGATGATTGGGTATTCACTCGGTGTTTGGTAGGCCATCAATATGGTGAATGGATGAATGAATATTAATTCTATTTTTTCTCTCTTTTCTTTTCCTTTCTTTTCTTTGCTGCCACGGTCAAACACCAAAAACCACCCACCAAACCTTGTTTTGTACGTGAGCACCCCGCCCCCCCCCCCCAAACCCTCTCTTTAATTTCCTTTTTAATCCTCATAATTTAATGGGCTATTATAATTTAGATAGATGTAATTACAAGCCCATGTAAATCCTCCACTCTTCTTTTTTCCTCCGGCCTATTCATCTGGTCCATTTAGTTCCTCCGCTCTTCTTTATTTCCCCCCGGCCTATTCCTATGGTGCTTTTCCTCCGGCCAAGTACTCTGGTACTTTTTCTCCAGTCCTTTTCCTCTGCTCCTTTTCCTCCGGTCCGTGCTCATATAAGCTCCAAATTAGCATCATTATCAATTGATAACCTGTAAAACATAAGCACGTATGAAGTACATTGTTCGTACGTTAAACTATTAAAACTAGTAATTAAACGAACTTAACTATATACAAATTAACCAACCATCACATCCCCACACTTATAATTTGTTTGCCCTCAAGCAAACTCTAAAGTAAACATTAACCTCCATCATAGGTATGTGAATTATCACCATTAATACTAGTAAAGTTTAAGGTCATACTCAGTTTCCCTGACTGACACTTTCTAGATTGATAACCCACAAATATGATTAAATGATGCTATAAAAACAATAGCGTTGCCCAGACGGGTGTACTTTGTTTCCAGTTAAGGAATACATGTTCATACCTCTCACACTATCAACATTCCTCTCAGTTTAACATCAGGACTAGAAAATGATGTGCTAGTACATGTCTCTGCCCTCAAATACCAAATATGAACCATAACTTAATAAGCTTGCAAGTCAGTCATATCTCCACCCATTAACCACTGGTTGCATAAAGACTCGGACTGAGGTTTTGCTGAAGCTTCGGTTTGGGTATGAATTAGGAATATTTAGTAACTAAGGTGGATGAAACCCAGTTTATTAAAAATAAACAAACAAACAAACACTCAAATACTAACAAACTGCTATTTACCACGACTAAAACATAACTTATAACTTATTTTTGGCTTTTTGCTTATTTTTTGTAAACTGATAAACAATTCACTTAAACAAATAAATACAACTCTGACATTCACATATTTACAACTCTTTTGACTATATACAAATCGATAACGAACTGGATTTCATCACATAGGGTTAAATAAAATAAAGACCAAGGCTGAAATGGTGTGTAATGTTTGGTTTAGCAAATGAAAAGGAATAAGGTCCAAAAGGAGCTCCTAAGGGAATAATGTTGGGCAAGGAATTTTATTTAGTGTGGAAAATGTATGTACGGGTTTTCTAAACTCCTAATCTCCATACAGGTGGTGGTATTAAGATCTCGATCAGCATATGACAAGCAAATTCTAATTATGGAAACATATCGGTTACCCTCAATAAATGATAAGACATGTTTTATATTTATTATATAATATGTGTATTAAGTATAGGGCCTAAACCATAATTTGTCTGAAATTATGGGCTTCCGATATAAAGCATGTATACCCGTCCCCTTGACTTCTTATCCCAACCTGAACGACCCCATTTTTAATTTCTCTTTTTTGGAAAAAAATGTTAGGAAAACTATCAAGAAGCTGAAAAACCGACCATGACTAGAAACCTATAACTTGGCATTAATGACAATAATTAACAGTTATTAACTTTGGTTTCCGAACACTCTTCGAGGTACTATCGGGCTAAAATTTTTAAATTCCCTCATCCACACACTTGAGGTTTACATTGTCCTTAATGTTAAAATATTTAAACAATTAACGAACATTTGAGGAATGAGGTTATAATTGACCATTTAAAATATTTAAAACTCGGGACCCTAATGTGATGGTTCTACTAAAAAATTATACAATTACACTTCTAACACTTAAAACGAAAATAACAAAATAGATTATGAAACTGAAATAACCTAATACGAATGACAATACAATGCTCGAGAACTCTCGTAAACACTCGTGCACACTCGTCTCATCCAAGTACCAACCGAACAATCAAATCTGCAATGTCTCGAGACGTGTAGAAGCAAGCTTCTCACAAGTGTAAGACATAAGTCTTTTAAGAGTTATGTAAAAATGAATTTTCTGTTACTTTTATTAAAACAATTACTGAGCCGAATTAATGATATTCATAGTAAATTTTGTTAAACTAATTAAAAATGTTAAAAGACCTAACTCATTTTCGTAAGAATTACGATTGAATTTAGCGTATGCAAAAATCCTTTTAAACCCCCCGGTAGCCCGGGTGGACGAGTAAGGTCTCGTGAGGGTTTATAGTGAACTACACCCACATAGTTCCAAATACAAAAAAATATATACACGAACCTGGAAACAAATGTAATAGACCATCAAGTGTCTTCATAAACGGGTGAGGTTACAATGAAACTCACGGATTCCTTACCCATGTTATGAATGTCCTCCATCTCCTAGTGTGGCTTCAACCTATAGCCATTCACCACTTGCATCACGTGGTCATCAAAATCTTCAATCTCGTATTTCCCGTGATTCCCAACTCGAACAATCAAATATGGGCCCATCCACTTTCTTTTGAGTTTACCTGAAAAAAGCTTCATCCTCGTGTTGTAGAGCCAACGTCTTTAACCAACTTCAATATTCTTCAACCGGATTTTAGCATCATGTACCTTCTTCATCTATGCCTTATAATTCGATACACACTTGTATTCCTCATCTCGTAACTCCTCGATCTCATACAAAGCCAACTTCTTAGCTTTACCTGCATCATCATAACTAGTGTTAACTTGTTTAGTGGCCAATAAGCTCATTGTGCAATCTCAACCGGTAAATGGCAATACTTTCCATACAAAAGTCTATAAGGTGCGGTACCAATCGGCGTTTAATAAGATGTTCGGTAAGCCTACAAAGCATCAATCAACTTAGTTGACCGATCCTTACGGTCCGTCCGAACGGTTTTCAGTAAAATATGTTTAATTTTCCGATTAGACACTTCAACTTGTCCACTCGTTTGTGGATGGTAAGGAGTTGCAATCCTATGTCAACCTCGTATCGTTTAAGTAACTTACAAAATTTAAATTTTTTAAAGTGAGATCCCCCATTACTAATGATAGTTCGAGGGATTCTAAATATCGAGAAAATATTAGATTGAACAAAGTTGCAAATGACAATATGAGCATTCATCCTAGTGGCTATCACCTCAACCCATTTAGACACGTATTCGACGCCACTAGGATGTATAAGTTACCGTAAGAGTTCGGGAATGGGCCCATGAAACCGATCCCCCAAACATCAAAAATATCAACAAGTATCGGCTTCAAGGACATCTCATCCCTCTTAGAAATGCTCCCGAGTTGTTGACACTTTAAACAGTGTGTCGTGATCTTGTGAGCATCCCTAAACAATGATGGCCAATAAAAGCCACTTTTTAGTTGTTTTCTGGCCACTAAAGTGACCCCCACACATGGAAGAATGCGCGTGTTCCAACACCGATCTGACAACTTCCTCGGGTATGAATCGTCTGATCATCTGACCTTCACCAATCTTGAACATAGCTAGATCATCCCAAATGTACTTTTTAGCTTGTGACATCAAGTATTTATTCTTCCTCCTTGGCCGATGCTCCGATACGTCGCATGAAACTTTAAAACTAACAATATGTGCAAACCAGGGGTTTTGGAAAACCGCCAAAATCCGTTCGTTTGGAAAAGACTCGTTAATGGGCCCGTCCCTGTCTCTGTATTCCACCATGATTCGGGACAAGTGATCTACGACAACATTTTTACTACCTTTCTTGTCCCGAATCTCTAGATCATACTCCTGAAGGAGCAAAACCCACCTGATCAGTCGCGGTTTCACGTCCTTCTTATTTATGAGGTACCTGACAGCAGTATGGTCAGATAATATAATGACTCTACTACCCCAGATATAAGACCGGAATTTATCTAGAGCATATACTACCGCTTGTAACTCCTTCTCGTTTGTGGTATAATTCAATTGTGCATCTGGGAGGGTTTTACTTTCGTAGTATTTAGCAACTGGTTTCTTTTCAACTCGTTGACCCAAAACAGCTCCACTCGCATCACACATTATTTGTAAAGGTAAATTCCAATCGGGTGATTGCAAGATTGGTGATTCAACCAATTTCTGTTTCAAAATGTCAAAGGCCTTAGCACATTCTTCATTAAAATCAAATGGGGCATCCTTTAACAATAAATTACATAAGGGTTTGGAGATATCACTAAGACTCTTAATGAACCGTTTATAAAACCAGGCATGCCCCAAAAATGATTTAATGCCCTTAACATTCGTGGGATGAGGTAGAGAGGAAATAACTTGAACCTTAGCCTAGTCCACCTCAATCTCACGACTAGACACGACATGGCCCAAGATAATCCCCACTTAGACCATAAAATAGCTCTTCTCCCAACTATGAATCAAGTTCGTTTCAACACATCTTTTCAATACTCATTCGAGTTGATTTAAACATACGTCAAAAGATGTGCCGAAAATCGAAAGTCATCCATGAAAATTTCTAAAGACTCCCCCACCATATCAGAAAAAATACTCATCATGCACCTTTGAAAGGTAGCGGGGGCGTTACATAACCCGAATGGCATTCGCCTAAATGCGAATATGCCATACTGGCACATAAACATTGTCTTATCCTGATATTCAGGATGAATAGCTATCTGATTATACCCGGAATACCATTAAAAAGCAATATAATTTTTGACCAGATAGCCTTTCAACAATTTGATCGATAAACAGAAGCGAAAAGTGATCTTTCGATGTTGCTACGTTCAGTTTTCGATAATTAATACAAATATGCCACCCGGTTACCGGCCGGGTGGTTACCTCGTTACCTAAGTCGTCCTTGACGACTTGGATGCCCATTTTTTTCCAAACTGTCTGTGTCGGGCTTACCCACGTGCGGCCAGAGATGGAAAAAATAATCCCAGCATTTAGCCACTTCAACACTTCTTTCTTCAATACTTCCCGCATGTTAGGGTTCAACCTCCGCTAAGCATCATGTGCGGGATTGACATCCGGATCTGTTAAATTCTTATGCATCACAGTTGAGGGATTGATCCCTTTCAAATCCGCTATCGTCTACCTGATTTCCTCCTTGTTTGCAATCAGTACCACCATCAAAGCACTTTCCTGTTCAAAAGATAAATTAGAAGCTTTGATAACAGGTAAAGTTTCATATTTACCAAGGAAAGCATATTTTATATGCTTTGGGAGCTCCTTCAGCTCGACTTTTGGTGCCTCCTGCAGTGATGGTTTCAACCCGGTATCCATCTTCTCGGGTAGAGATTCCACCTGAATTGACCAAGGTGGACGGTCCCCTCGCACAGCTGCAACCTCCAACAGTCTCACTTCCTCTTCCAATAGCTTATCTGTTTCCACCTGTAATCAGTCAAACAAAAAACACGTCTCCGTTGTGCCATACGTGCTGACGACAGAGTCGTATAGCGGGATGCACTCGTCAATGACATCAGCCATGAAGCACTCGTAATCGACCAGAGAATTATTTACATGTGTGAAACATTATTTCTCAACTTACGGTTACCAAATGTTATGTCAACAGTACTATTTCTACAACTAATGTTGGCATTTGCGGTGGCCAAAAATGGTCTACCGAGGATAACCGTGGGCTGGTTAGTCCTTTCACCCGAAACATAATCGAGGACCAAAAAGTAAACTTGAAAGTATAAGTCTTCCACCTTGACGATAATGCCAGTTAATATCCACCGGGAAAGTTTCGGTTTTGGTCAGGTAAAACAACCGTGGTGGCGGCTGTCCGAAGCGGATCGAAGTCATACTGATCGTATAGACTTCCTGGGAGGATACTAATACTAGCTCCAATATCAAAGAGTGTCCGTATCATTTTAAAATCACCCACTTGAATGGGTATAATAGACGTTCCCGTATCTTGTAGCTTGGGTGGAAGAGCACCCGAAAGAATTGCACTCACACTATCGGTAAAATCAATCTATTTGGGAATCTTATGACTCCTCTTCTGTGTGCACAATTCCTTCAGGTACTTTGCATAGGCGGGAATCTGTTTTATGGCATCTAAAATGGGAGTATTAATTTTAACTTGTTTAAACGTTTTCCACATTTCTTCTTGTTATAGGCCCCTTTTGGATGCCATATTCGCCTTAGATGGGGCAGGTTTATTAATATTATTTTCACATTTGATAGGTTCATTTAAATTAACCGGTTTCGGCTCCTCACCACTGACGAGAGTTTCATCAATTTTTTCCACCACCCCCTCAACCAATGGTCGTGGAACCCCGACTTTATTATCATATTTTTTTATGTTTCTTAAAATACTTAACTAGTTAACGTGCTTCTTCAAACTCGAGTTGTAGTGGTTCGGTTTAACTGTAGTGTCACTCGGGATTTGACCTGCACTCTTTTACAATTTTTCCATATCTGCTGCGAGCTGACGAATCTGTTTTGACATTGCCTCCACCGATTTATCCCTTAACTCAAACTGCTTCTTGGTGTCAATCTGATTATACAAACCCTGCTGCTGATAAACCCCCTTGGCAGTAATTTCCCTGCTGTCTGTTCTGGTTCGGTCCCTGAAAGTTCGGGTTTAACTAAGTAGCCGCATTCCCGTATCGATAGTTCGGGTGATTCCTAAGACCAGAGTGATAAGTGTATGAATTAAAACCTTGGCCCTTGGAATCCACGTGAGCATAATTAACCTTCTCGGGCTACTCATCATCTTCATTATCATAAAACTCGGGACAATTTTCTTCCATGTGCCCGAGCTCACCACATTCCTCACATACCGGGAACTTTACTCCAACTTTTCCAATCTCTTTCTTTTTCCCTTTTCTGTACCCAGCCAACTCATGTTCCAACTCGGCTACCCGTTCAGATTCACGCGTGAATGACTTTACTAATCTGGAAGAATTCTGGTGTCTTTGTCTTTCTGCTGCTGCCTCTGACTTTGAGTCTTCACACAAAAATTCCAAAAAATCCCAGTCATGTTCCTCGAGTTGGTTCAACAGTTGACCATTACATGAGGCTTTTAAATGTTTTATATCCTCATAAGTTAACCCGTCAACAAAAAACTTCACCAATTCCCAAAACTCAATATGATGGTGTGGACATTTTCTAATCATCTCTTTGAATCTTGTGAATGCCTCATGAAAAAGTTCACTCGATAACTGTGAAAAATGGAGGATCTCAATTCGGGCCTTGTTTGTCTTTGACTATGAACAATACTCATTAAGGAACACATGATGCATCTTGGCCCAATTACCAATACTGTGCATCAGTAGCGAGTTAAACCAGTGTTTTGCTTTATCTTTCAATGAGAACTGGAATAACCGCAACCGAACCTCATCCCGGTCAAACGTACCATCACTAATCGACCCAAAAATAGCCGAAAAATCGGACAAATGTGAATAAGGATCCTACGAAGCCATCCCTTTGGAAATGTGGCACGATGTTAGTGTATGATGGCCGGGACATAAATGTCTATTGTCCTGGTACTCGCACATGTGGGACAATCGGGGATGCTCCGTTTAAATTAGCCGGTCTGAACCGACTGTTAACACCCTGAAGTTGGGCTACATAATTCCTCCTTCACCCACTTGATTTACCAGACCCCCTCTGTTGGATCTGAATGCGCTGACCTCTGTCAAACTTTTCTGTTCTGTTAACTCTGTTTCTCCCAATTCCAAATGTACCCCTGTTTCTATAAACAAAGTCACCCTGTCTCTGATTTACCAGTGCTTCTACCTCTTCATCCCAATCAGTATTTCCATCATTTAACGGCTCAAACCCCTCATTCTGTCTAACTCGCCAATTTACCTTGTTATTACCATGAACACCGTGACCCGCATCATTCCCATCCCCGTCTTCTTCATCTTCTGAATGGATACTGACACAACCCTAATCATGATTAATCTTAACTATGTGTCTGGGTGTATTATGTGGGGCTGATGGTCCAGCCTGATTTCGGTTTTGGTTTTTAGATAAGTGAGCTGAGTCGTTCGGGATTGGTTGTTGGTTGGAATTTATCGGTGGAAGTTGGTCATTTTCGAATTAGAAGTCATTGTCTGGGTTAAAAGCGCTATTTTCTGGTAGTGGGTTTGGGTCTTGGTTCTGGTTTTGATTCTGGTTTTGGTTTTGGTTCTGGTATTGGTTCTGATGTTGGCCTTCCATTTCTGACCCTCTTTTCTGAGCTCGGTTCTGCCGGGCTATTCTCTCAATCTCGGGCTCGAAAATAAGTGGTGACTGTCTGTCCAAGTGGCGGGTGTGCATAAACCTGTTACCTGCATAAACAACACACCCCGCGTAAAATAAAAAAAAAATAAAATTTAAACTAAACAAAAAAAACTAACTTAAACTAAAATAAACAAGAAAATCAAATAACATAAAAAACACTAAGCGCACTAACTCTCCGGAAACGGCGCCATTTTGATGCTAGACTATCGCTATCTAGTCAAAAACAATTAAATCAAGTTCCTAATCACCTAAGCAAGCTAGGGTAAGTAGGCTACCAAATGTGGTTAGTGTAACAAGTAACCAATTTTATGCGATTATGAAGTAATGAATTGTAGAGCTGATCACACAAGCAAACAAGTTTGGTTTTATTAATAATAACGCAAATAACAACTTTCAAACAGTTAATAGAAAGAAATCACACCCGGGGTTCAAGTACATAACAACAATTTCATGCTAATCAAAGACCAACACATACAACATAACTAGGTAAACATTAGCCATCAACAATCACTAACACGCGACACTGGTTATCAAACAATCCCTGTCAGTGTGACTCAACTGAGGGCAACTGTATGCTTCATCATATTCATCTAGTCACACAACCGTATAAGCAATTATCATAGCAACTGAAAAACTAATCGTTCGGATCAACATAAACCTAAACCGACTGAATGTACAACAATACTAAATATCAATATCATTGATTAATCATGGAAAATACAATCAATTCGTTCTTCAAACATGAGAAAACTGAAATAATACAAACTTTACATCACGGGTATGATTCAAATGAGACTAGCCACTCATGGTGATGATCGAGTCTTCACTCGATGTTTGGTAGACCATCAATATGGTGAATTGATGAATGAATATTAATTCTATTTTCTCTCTTTTCTTTTTCTTTCTTTTCTTGTTTGCCGCCGTCAAACGCCAAAAACCACCCACCAAACCTTTTTCTTCCCTTTCTTGTTTTGTACGTGACCAACACACACCCCCAAAACCCTCTTTTTAATCTCCTTTTTAATCCTTGTTATTTAATAAGCTATTATAATTTAATTGGATGTAACATAAAGCCCATGTAAATCCTCCGCTCTTCTATATATTCCTCCGGCCTATTCCTCTAGTCCATTTAATTCCTCCGCTCTTCTTTATTTCCCCCCCGGCCTATTCCTCTGGTCATTTTCCTCCGGCCTATTCCTCTGGTCTTTTTCCTCCGGTCCTTTTCCTCTGGTTCTTTTCCTTTGCTCTTTTTTCTCTGCTCCTTTTCGTCCGGTCCTTTTCCTCTGGTCCGTGCTCATATAAGTTCCAAATTAGCATCATTATCAATCGATGACCTGTAAAACATAAGCAAGTATGAAGTGCCATTGTTCGTACTCTAAATTAATACAACTAGTAATTAAAAGAACTTAACTATATACAAATTAACCAACCATCAAAAACCGCGACATTCAAAAATACATTCGCAGTTTACCAAACAATTTCTGTGATGATGTGGTGAGGTCGTGATCCCTTAACCAACGGTGAGCCTATGGACCTAGCTGCTTCCCTCACCAACAGTCATGTTAGGGATGGAACCTTGTCCGGAAAAGATTCCAATCCTATTCCCGACAAGACCGAAACCGACTCATCCTCTGATGTTAAAGCCGAACCCAAGCCTGCTTCAAACAACAACAATCACAGCAACAAAAACCACAATAACAAGCGTAAAGCCAACCATCAGAACCATGCCGTTAACCAAACCAATAACCAACCTCCTCCTAACCAAAACCAAAATGCCCCGAACAAAAAGGCCTACGCCGGACCTTACCCCTTATGTGCCAAGTGTAACCTTCATCACTTTGCTCAATCCTCTTGCCGACTGTGTACCCAATGTAATCGCTATGGCCACTTTGCTAACACTTGTTGTGTCCCACCTATTGCACAAGCCGCCACACATGCTCAACCCCGTGTTCCTAATACTCGTGCTTGCTATCATTGTGGAGACCCAAATCATCTCCGTAATTCGTGTCCCCAACTTATCCATGCTCATCAAGCTCAAACCATGAATGCATCCTACTACTTGACCCATGCTCACAAGTTCAAACCCATCCACCCCATGTCCTACAAGCTCATCCCATCAATCCAAGCCAACCTTACTTACCCCAACTTTATTAAACCTCGCACCCGAAAGCTCAAGTGTACCAAGCATACTCTACTCAAGCCCCTGCTATGCAAGTTCAACCCATTCAAGCTATCCGAAGTCAATCTACTTCTTTTGCTCAAGCTCTCGTGAATGCAACTCCTCAAGGTGCTTCAAGCCAAATCAACTAAGCTACACAAGGATGCCGAAGACTTTCGCCGTTTTCTTTATTTATCTTGCTTTTTCTTAATTATGAATTGTAACGCCTCTTTATGGACTTAGATTATTTATATTTGAACCTTATCATTTGCATGTTTTACCTCATGAATAAAACTTATGTTATTTAAGTGATTGTTTATTGAAGCCTATTTCTATCTTATTTCCTTACCTTCATTCATCACAACCTATTCACCTCAACTATTTATAAGTTATCTCTTTTTTTCAACTTTAAATTCTTATACATTTACGTTTAAAAGATGTCTTAAAAATTTCTTTGCTTTATTAAAATCCACTATAACTTTTGAAATTGCTTTATACATTGGTGATTTCCTCCTTAAAACTTTTGTTTTCTCAAAATCATGTTCTTTAGATGTTTTGTAACTCACACAATGGAACGAGTTATGTGGACCATCCGACGATCTAAGTAATTACGGGTCGACACGTAATTACCAAAGTCCTCACATGAAAATCATAATCCGAATAGTTGTGTGTCATAATATAGAATCGTAAGTAGTTGACATAACGGTACAAATGTAAATATGATAAGGACATGGTGGATACGTCGCTAGCACATCCTATATATAAGTGCCCTTATCGGATTTTCATTTGAAGTGTTGCTTCAACTGTTCAAAGTTTTGTATTATGATTAGTTTTAAAACATATTTAAAATTTTTATTTTTCTTAAAATTTAATGGTGTTGTTATAGTATTCTTTAATTTCGAGATGAAATTCCCTAAATTAAGAGAGACTGTAATAACTCGGATTTTTTTAAAATTAATATTTTTATTTAATACCCGACTCGTTCTAAGTTTGAGTAATTTTACCGATAAATTATCAGGTTTATCGAATTATTACTATTATTATTATTATTATTTGTTACTATATTTATTCAAAATATATAAAACAACGTTGTTATATATACCATTTTAACCCTAATAAATACTTTAAACCATCTGTGCATCCATCTTCATAATTGATGGGATAATGCAAATCTGCATATACATTATTATATTCTTTTTTTTTCCCTAAACCCGTTAACCTATTATTATACCCATTTTGCGATCCGTGACCCGATGAATATTCTTGGGCCACAATTTTCGCGTTTAGCTTGGAATTTATTTGGGATCATTGTACATCTTACCTTATGCGGCCTTACTGACACTTAGAATTAGGAAATTAGATCAGTGATGATACGTATTTACATATATAACGAACCGACTTAGCCCGTTTATGAATAACCCAGCTAACCATCATTATAACTCAATTAATTTTACCTGCATCACCTAATCTTACCTGCTGCATAGTGTTTTAATCGGTTCCTTGGCTATCCGTTTATAGGGTTGTTTAACCAACATTCAAACACCATATTAGGTAATTGTTTATACAATCCGGATCGTCTTTACGCAAATTGCATTAACCCTAAGGTTAATCGGCCAAACGTATAACGATTTGGCCGATTGATCAATCTAGGGTTCACATGATCTGGTTCGCGTATGCCTTGTTTAAGTTTTATCATTTTCATGTTTTAAACACATAACACCTTAGCCCAGTTGGCTAGGGTGGTTGTGTTAAATTTCTGGAGTGGCTGGTCATGGGTTCGAAACCCAGCCACCCCGTTTTTTGGTTATATTTGGAAATTGTGGTTTATTTGATCATATTAATTAGTAATAATCATAATAAACGGTAAATAAATTATATTTATCTAAAAACCGACAATGTTGCTTGTGTTTTTACACATCGTTATTAACAACCTTATATGTGTTTGTATATATATGTGTGTGTATAAACATATATATATATATGGGTACGGTTAATGTAAATAACTATAGTTTTATGAGAAACATAAGAATAGATGTAGACCCATGGATATTGGATCTAGTGGTTGAGATTGGTAGTTTTCAAAAGTTGTATAGTTTCTTATTTACATGATATAGTGTCCTATTTAGGTGGTTTACTTTATTTTAAAGTCTTCTCACACTTCTAACAAAACAATTGTTTTTTATTTGAACCCTTATATATATATATATATATATATATATAAATGCATTAAAACTTGTTTAAATACTTAAGATTTAATTGATTAAGTATATTAACTTCTTATGAATATGTATTATGTAGATCTATTTAAATGATTTAACTAACTAATTAATATTTATATTATAGAGATGTATTTTATATTTTTTTTATATATTTATTAAACAAGTATTATTACATAATAAAAAGTATTATTACATAATAAAATATATTGTTGAATAAATTAAAAGATTTAATAAATAATAAGTCTAAATAATATATATTTAGAAAATTAATAATTGATCATCAAACTCTCAAACCCTATTCTACCCGTCAATTTCTTATGTTGGTTTCCGCATTTAATCTTTTATTGGGCTTTATCATCAACGTTTGAATCACCGCCTTCATTCTTATTATCTTGTTATTCTCGTTTGCTTATTTATTAAGGTAGTATCTCACTCCCCTCTTTTACTTATTTTATCTTTTGAGGACATATATGTGTAACTAGATATTTTTATATTATATAGTACTCAACCGCAACTGTTTATCCTTGTGTGTATATCAGTAATTGCCTAACTTTCTATTTGCTTACTTGCTTTATTTGAACGCATTTCGGAAAGGCTCATCATTTATAGTATGATCATATGACTATCTTTGGTAACCAATGCCCATTTTTATTGCAATGGTATAACCCTAGCTTGGTAAACAATGTCCATTTATATGGCAATGGTTTAGCCCTATCTTTATTGTTTGGTTGATTTGTTTATGTGCTATGGCTTAACTGTTTATCTCACAGGAACAATTTTCATTTTTCTTTATATATATATCTCACATAACTGGTGTTTTACTCACTCAACCTCGCGTTGATAAAACCTATTTGTATTTTCAACGCATATGCAGTTCATCGTATGATTTGATTGTTTTGATCTTTTGAAGAAACTTAAGCTTTATTATGCTAGAAAGAAGATATCAAGATTAAATTTGGATTTTGTCTTATTCGTTTTATTTATGGATTGTTGTATTTGTTTATTCGAATCTTGTTGGAATATTTGAAATTGATTAATAGATAATGTGATTTTAAATATTGCATGATAGTACCTTGAGAGTTGTGATCAATCATCTCACGCCCCGACATTTCCGCCGTAGGTTAGGGTGTGACAGAGGAATTTGGTGAAACCGAAATTAAGGCTGGATTGCAACGAATTCTGAGTGTAGATGAATCGGAAATATGTTTTTGGTGGGTTTTTTTGGGCTCGAACAGAGGAAGAAATGGAGAAGATGAACATGCGAAAACTGCTAGAATGAACTGGTTATTTAGCTAAGGTTTTGAAAGAGTGAATATTTACCGACTCTCTATTTATTTTTTCGTAACTATCTCCTGCTCCTTTATTTCACATAGTATAGTCTTTATATTATTTTTTTTTATAAAATATTTATTTTCCACTCCACAAAACAAAACACCAAATCTTAAGATTTCAAAATTTTATTAATTTGGAATGTATAATCCAAAATTTAAACATTTAATATCATTTAAAGTCATAATTATGAATTTTAAACATGGAAAATTTAAGGAAGTTTATATTAAAATATATATTAGTAGAAGATTGTGTAACCCGTTAGACCAAAACGATCAGACCCAGTTACTTATAATAAGACCGGTTTCCGGATTCTAAGGATACAACTAAACGGGTCCAGATCAGGTCTCGCAGGCCTGACCAGTTTGGTTACCTCTACATGTAATACACAGTCTGTAGAAAACATTATTTAAATAATACTAAAATCGTTAGATAAAAAGAAAAGAAAAACAAAAAAAAATTGGCCGGTGGATGGGGCAGCACCCCTTCAAATAACGGGAATGACCATACTTATTTGGGTCATATCACTAGAGAGATGGTTATGGGCATGATAGTGTTCAAATGTGTCAGCGTGATGTGGCTTGGACCAGTGAGTAACCAAACATACCCGCAGCCTATATGCTATTGTTATCTGTATCTATATTACCTATACAATAGTAATTAAACCGTTAAATTAAATGTTCTACAATCGTCCCTCTCCGGCGACCTTTGAACTCATCTCAGACGATATTAACTCAGAGGTGACTTTAATTGCAATCAATATCACATCATTATTGCCAATTTTCTTATACTACAAACCGTTCATTGCTGATTCTTCGTCTCAGCCCCCACCTCTAATCGCATCACCAGTCCTTTTCTCCGATTTTAGATTGTCTACCGATTCTGATTTGGTTTTTGATTGTTGCTAAAACCCTAATTGAAAATTGATATCCATATCTCTTTGGTTTCTTGCTCGTATACTCAATTTGGTTTTTGGTAAATCCCTAATTCAAGATACACTGTATATTTTGAAGCTGTAATTGTAAATTGGCACTTGAAATGGTCCACAAGTTTGAGTCCAATTGATAAAACTTGTATACATTAGATAACACTTCATATTCCTTGAATTACTATTGGAATAATATAATAGCTTTTTATGATCCACAAATGGCAGACTTTTTTGGGAGTGAATTTCTTGTTGAACAGGTGAATGATATATAAAATTTAAATATGAATTGCTTATGATATTGTTTGACTCATTGAAACAATGATATTGTGTGACAGGTTGAAACAATAAAGAAATTTTTAGAATATATACAAATGAGACGATATGAGGTCCCTAGGGTTGCTTTTATCAACAAACTTGATTGAATGGGAGCAGATCCATGGAGGGTTCTTAATCAGGTATAGTCTTTCATCATCATAACACCATCATTCAACTGATGTTAATGTTTAATTTCATGATAATTAAGGCTAGGAAAAAAGCTTAGACATCACAATGCGGCAGTGCAAATTCCAATTGGATTGGAAGAGGATTTTCAGAGTCTTATAGATCTTGTGCAACAAAAGGCGTATTCTTATTATGGTTCTAGCGGGTTCATTTTGTAATCTTGTGACAAGCTGTGAACTATACGTATATTTGTAGCAAGAATGTTGCCAATATTATTTGTATATTTGGCAGTGAAAAAGTTGTGACAGAAGAAATTCCATATGATATGCAAGCAATGGCTGCAGAAAAGAGACGCGAGTTAATTGAAGCGGTTTCTGATGTTGATGATGAACTCGCTGAATTGTTCCTCAGTGATGAACCTACTTCATCTGCTGATCTTGCGGTATGCTGGATTATATACAAACTTAATTTTTTGAAACAAAAAGGTTTTACACTAATTACTATAGATGTTGTAATTCTATGGTTTATTGTTGAACATGCTGCTATTCGGCGGGCGACTATAGCAAGGAAATTTATACCACTATTTATGGGTAGTGCGTTTAAGAACAAGGTAAACATACTTTCTTTGTAGATTGGCTTTTGATTATATTCATGTCTTGTTTTCTACAAGTGAAAATTTAATATTTTAACCATGTAAAGTAATTAAAGTAGCCTAGCGTGACTGATTTAGCTAAAGTACATTTTAAGTGTTTTTTGACATAAGTATGAACCCAATTGTTTTCTTTTAATTTTCTTTAATTAGGGAGTACAACCACTTCTTGATGGTGTTCTTCATTATCTACCGTCTCCACTTGAAGTTGACAATTTTGCCCTTGACCGGTCAAAGAAAGAAGAGAAAGTATTCACTATTCAGTAATCTGAAAGAATTTTTATATATTTAAACAGCCTTAATATGTAACTAACTTTTTTCATCAATTGGACTATTGCAGGTTAAGTTATCGGGAACGCCAGCTAGACATATGGTCGCATTAGCTTTCAAACTTGAAGAACGCCAGTTTGGCCAGCTGACTTATTTGAGGTAAACATTCATTAAACGCCAACACTCTGGTTGCAATGCGCGCATATAATGTATATATGTGGGCCCTCAGATGGGCAAAAGTGAACTTGCACTAACTTTGACGTTATTTTACTAATTTCGTGAACATAACATTAAAAGTGGCGGAAGGTTAATCAGGCATCATGTGGTGGCGTTGATGGCCGAAAGACAAAGGTACATGCAACAATCGGCGGGTGTCCCAATGG
This sequence comes from Bidens hawaiensis, assembly GCF_021521415.1. NCBI lineage: Eukaryota > Viridiplantae > Streptophyta > Magnoliopsida > Asterales > Asteraceae > Bidens > Bidens hawaiensis. The sequence goes on along the minus strand of NW_027497768.1, from coordinate 59,133 downwards.
TTGAGTGTTATGTGCCTTATGCCCAAGGCTTGATGCAAAACTACTATCGAGCCGAGGGTCTCACTGGAAGCAGCCTCTCTATTCCTACGGGGTAGAGGTAAGGTTGTCTAAATCTTACCCTCCACAGACCCTACCATAGCTTTGCTATTGGTGGGATTTACTGAGTACGATGATGATGATGATGATGATGATTTAAATGCCACCTGTTAAAGTTTTATATCCGTTTATCACTTAGCTACTCGAGATCGGCTCGCTAAAAGCTCAACCCAGTCAAGCTTAAACTAGCCTGAGCCTAAAAATAAGCATGTTTCATAAACGAGCGCGGGGTTCACTTATGGAACTCGAGCTGGTTCGTGAGCCTATTACTTTTAACTTTTATTACATATATTAAATTTATACTTTTAAAAAAACTGTTAATTTCGTTTCTAAGTCTGTTCACTTAATATCATTTTCGGATATCGGGTATCGGTTAATATGCAAAATAGTTTTGGTAACTTGTGGACCATTGGGCTCCATTTTTTGTCAATACAGATTTAGTTTAACAAAAATAAAAGTTTCAAACAAATGTTATATATATTGAGGTCTAAGTTTACCATTAGTTAAAGATTTTTTAACTAATAATCTATCAAGCTTAATCATTCAACCAACACCATAAATATGGTTCGTTTATTCGGGTGACACAAACCATAACCGTAACCGAACCACAAAAATCCCTAGACCCTAAACACGCCATTTTGAGAATATAAATAAGGTATTTTGTGTTGGTTATTAGATTATAGTTATGGAAGGTGGAAGGTTTGTAGTATAAGGTCCTCATGAATTTCTTTTGTCATATGGTGGCTGATATAAACAGCTCTGGTCACAGAAAAATAGCACCATTCATTAACTTGATAACATCATCATAACGGCTTTTTATAGAATAAGGTAATGGAGCCCGTGAAATTAAATGGGCCGGGTTTTTTCCCTCATTTTCTTATAGCCATTAAATGTGTCCGAAATAAGGTCTATATATTGAGAAAAAAAATATAGTTTTACGAATACCGAATCTCACAAACTTGTATTATTGCAAAACAGGCTATTTGGAGGTTTTTGAATCTAAAGTAATTATTTATTTGTAATAATAAATAATATAGTATAGTGGTCATGTTTCTGTGCATAATTGATATATTCATGATAGAATACAATGAGCTGAAGTTGTTAATAGGTTATTGCACGTTCAGTAGATCGAGAGGGCACAACCTGCATTAGTGGGATCTGTGTCAAAAGTATATGTCAAACATTCAAATTTCTATAAATGTGTAGTATAATTGCCATTTTTCTGTGCATAATGGATGCATATTCATGATATAATATAATCAGCTGAAGTTGTTAATGGGTATTGCACAATCAGTAGAGATGGCATTACATGCATTAGCAGGGTTTGCATCAAGAGGATATGTTGTTGGTATCCCAATGCTTGAGGCAATGTTGTAATATAATAAATTTCTGTAAAGTTTTGATTGTTTATCATATGTATGCATTGATGAATCTCTAACCCTTTCTATATTATTTATTACAAGAAGTCTCTACTCTCTGGGGATTGTGATGTTACTTTATATAATATTTTTTCATGTTATTGTTTATTTCTAAACTTGTTTCATTATTATTTTGTAGGAGCGCTCGTCTAATGGTACCCCGAAATTGAATGATCAGAATTTTGAATCTTCAGGAAGCCCTTAAAATCAGTAGGTAAAAACTCAAAAGTTACATAATAAATTAAAAATGAATAGAATATTCATTTTCTTTTATTAATGCATATAATGGTTAAATGGGATCTGTTCAAGGCGTGTAGGCCTGATGTAGATGAAGGGGCTAACACTTTAACATCAAGGGATTCAACATTATAGTTTTTAACATGATGAAATGATGATGTAAGCCTTTTTCTTTCATTTAGAAACAAGTTTATGTTTAATTACTAAAAAGTTCTATTAAAATAAGATTTTGTGACTTGTGTTGCATCAGGTTTGTGGTGTTATTTGTCTTGATTGCTTTCAGTTTTATGGTGCATTTCAAAAAGGTATTGTATCTACTTCCATAGTGTATTGTATTACATCCTTATTCCTTCAATTTTATATGAATTATTTATATGAATTATTTATATGAACTTTTATTTTGTCCTGGTCAGTAACACTGATTTTAAAGAGGGATTATGGTGGACTCAACAGGTCTGGTGAATGCTTTTGTTGGTGGGCTACTAAGTAGTTTGGCTTCAAATCCTTGGTCGTTTACGGTAACTTTAAAAACTTGGCACCTTTTTTGTTTGATGTTTTTTGATAATTGTAATGAAAGGACAAAATATTTTTGCGGGTCATCCTACTTGACTCATTTATGTCCAAACTTATTTTGACCCAATCTTGCCAATATAACTGATCTTATTTTTACGGTAAGAAGCTGACGGATGCACTAAAGTTTGCAAACGTTTGCGATGCCATTACCATGAGAAATAGAGGAGCAATCCCTTCACTGCTTACAAAGAAGGTTATTCTTAAAAAGTTGGAGTATGATACCATTATTTACTTAAATAAACTTATAGTTAAAACAACGACCAAAAGCTAGCTAGAAAACTTTTTGTAATTGATCTAAATATACATTTTACACGATGTAAATGGAAAGGTTATTTTTGTTTTCTTTCGAATACGCATCTTTTTTCTTGTAATCGTATAAAAGAATGAACATGCATCACAGGGTTGGTATAGCCTGTTTGCATTTTTGTCTATATTGCCTCGTTCTTTTTCGAGTAATCAAAATATTAGTTTTGTTTCTACATCAAAACTCTCCACATTTGGTACTTGGTAGTCTTGCTTCCATCTTTTCTTTTCTGTTTTTTCGTGAGACACTGGAACAAAGATTAGAGATGAATGATTACACCATTTTCAATTTAACCTACAGTTAACTAGCTAACTATGGTACAATCACGAACTGTACCGATGCCATCGAATTCCCGTTGCAACGCGCGGGCTCAAATACTAGTTTAGTATTAAAGACTTAGTTTAGGTTTGAATTGATTGTGACATATGTTAGACCTTGTGTGATACACGGGGATTTAAAAAACAAAAAAGTTTGAATTTAATATAATAATATACCTTATGGATTCATAATATATAAATAATGATAAGCAAAATTTTACAATTAATAAATCTATAAAAAACTATATGAATACAACATTTGAAGTTTTATCCGAACTTTTTCAGTAATATTTACATACCTGGACCTGTTTCGTGTGTTATCAGGACACCCGAACCAACCCTATTGTAAATAACCGGGTTTTATAAGTTCGGGTCTTTCCATGTTTATGTAAAGAGCAAAAGGATCACACTCACAAGACATGACCCAAACTGAACTCATTTAATGATATTCTTATGACCAAGGAATAGGGGTGTCAATTCCTGACACGACCCGAAACCCTACACGAACAAATATAGTTTTGGGTCGGCTGACACGACCCGTTTTCTTAAACGGGTCAACCCGAACCCGACACGTTTAAAAACAGGTCAATCCGAACCTGACACGTTAAAAAGTAGGTTGACCTGTTAACTCGTGTAACAACTTTAGAAATAGTTGGTATTTTTTATTTAGATAGGATGTTTTAAAGTTTAAACTTAAATACTTAGTTTGTTAATTTTTTATATATCAATTAACTTTTTAAAAGTAAAGTAATTTCTTTTACACTACTTTTGTCCACTTTTACTTAGTAACAATTTTATTTTATTAGTTCTAACCGTGTATTCTTTGGTTATTTTTTTTGTTCGTTTTTTTCTTGAGCTAAGTATGTGAACCTATGTTTGTTAATTGAGAATGAGAGATAAATACATAAAAACAATTAGGGTTATAAAAAATTATTAATAAGTTTTATATGAATAAGAGTAATTAATTATTTAATTTATTACTAAGTTAATAAATATTACTCATATTCGTATATAAAAGTAAAGCGGGTTTACCCGAAACACAACCCGAACACGACACAAATTTTAATGGGTCGACACGACCAGACATGAATATAAATATGGGTTAGGTTAGGGTTGAAGAATCTCAACATGCTAACCCGCTAACTCGAAACCCATCAACTGGTTAACCTGCCAAGTCGACACCCCTACCTAGGAACTGACCCCTACCTAGGAACTGACCCCTATTAAAATAACCATGACTAATAGTTTTGACCTACTTATATACGAATTGATTGTTTATCGCCTCTTTATTTCACATAGTATTTCTATTATTTCTTTTATAAAATATATTTTTTTTTCTACGTAATAAACCAAATTTTAAGATTTTTGAGTTTTACTAAATTTGAAATGTATAATCCAAAATTTATGGATTGAAATTTAAAATCATTAAATTCTATCCATAACTATGTATTTTAAACTAAGCAAGTTTAAATTAAAAAATATGTTAGTAAATATAATTTAGTTAAGTTATGAATAAAATATTTGTTGTTTAAATTTAAATATATGTTAGTAAATATGATTTAGTTAAGTTATGAATAAAATATTTGTTGTCATTGTTATAATGTACTTACTGTTAATATAAAAAGGAGAGTTTAGACATGGTTTGTTAAAAAGGAGTCTAGACATGGTTTGTATAAAAACCGTGGCTAAAAATAGGTTTTATATTATTTGACATGGATTTATAGCTTTAGACGTGGGTTTTTTACATAATAGATTTTTATGGATGTTAAGAAACCTTTTTAGACGAAATCTTATAATAGAATTTATGGATGTTAAGAAACCTTTTTAGACGTAATCTTAAAGTCAAAAGAAAAAAATATCGACGGCGTCAAAAACTCTTTTTTCTACTAGTAAGACATACTTCCTTTTTGTATGTAACGCATTAATTTTGACGACTGTTCAATATTCCGGCTACGGAGGCCTCTGTTGGCTATTGGGTGGGTGCAAGACTTTATTAGCCTATCTATTTAGTTAACTTTCAATTAACCGGGGGCTGAGGTGGTTTGGAAGGAGGTCCCAAACTCTTACCGGCCCATATTAAAGAACGAATACTGAATAATGTTACATCGCACTGGAAGGTGTTCAATTCTATGTTTTTTTTTTATCAACCAAAAATTTGCCCATATCGATCAAAAACTTTAGTAACAGCAGTCACAAACGTATCCCGTTTATTGTAAACCATATATATATATAGAAATTCTTTTTAACATAATATCATACCACCAGTACCACAAACAACACTCAGAAATACATATATAGATCCAAACCCAAAACATCCACTTTTGCAACTCAATTCCTGGATTCTTGCAGCCTTCTTTCTCCTTCCTCTTTAACCACTGCATAACACACACCATATATATCATCACCAAATCATCCAACAAAAACCAAGATAACATCACAACACAAAAACAACATCCACGCATACCCTAAGTAGTCGTAGTAGTCTCCTGCGTCGGCTGGTTCCCTTTACCCCGGTGAAAAGCATGCGTTATCGCCTCCGACAACACTTTATCATCGTCCCCAGGCTTAAACGTATCAACCAAAAATTCCTTCACAGTAACTCCCTTACCCGGACTTCCTGCAGCCTCTTCATGTCCGGTTCCCTGCATTTTCGACGTTACTTTCTCATAAACCGGACCCAATGTGCTCGACAATGTATCCGCAACTTTATGTGAAAACGCGGTCTGAAACGATGACTTGGTACTTGTTTTAGGTGATGTGGTACCAGAATCGGTTTTTTTTTCAGTGGAAGAACTTAGCTTAGAGACTATGGTGTCCTTAACTTTGTCGGCTATAGCTGAAGTTGCGGACGATATTCTTTGGGAGTAGCTACTGTTCGGGTTGGATGGGTTTGCGGCTAGTGGCGGTTCAGGTGCAAATTGATCATGAGATCCTGTGTACACCGCAGGTTCGGTTTGCGTGGGTTTTGGGTTGGTGTCATGTTCGTCGAAAACCTTCATTTTGTCAAAGGAGTGCAAGACTCCTGTGATCCCTACTTGTTTTTCACCTGTAAAAAATTTATACGATTCTTTTTTGTAACCAACGGTTTTTAATGATAATAATAATAATCATTCAAAACTATGAAAACGTGTTTGTACCTCCATTGAACGTATTCGAATGTTGATCTTCATTCGCATAGACGTGGTCGCCTCCTGGGTGAGTTACATAAACTCCACTCCCCTCACTGCCCTTAACAGGTTCCTTATTTACATCTTGACCATAGCTATAATTATTATGGCCAACAGGAGGCGGATTTTCATAACCGGTTGACAGTGGAGGTGGTGCGTCATATATGTCATCCTCAAAACCACCCTTAAATGGCTCCCTATATACTACATCTCCACCAGATGCATATTGGCCACCATGAGGCGGCAGGAGGTTGGTGAACGGTGGCGGTGGTGCGTAATTTATCTCCTCGTCGTACCTCATCGGCGGGTTTACTCGAGTGGCGTACATATCCTCGGCTAAAACCGGTGTACCCATAACGGTGGGTTCCGCCAAACCACTCCTAACCACCGCAGAATCATTCACTGCCAAAGTTGTTCATAAAGAAAATGGTGATTGATTACTTAAGAAATATACGCAAACAGAAATAATTAAGCAACTTACCAGTATCTGGTTCATCTTGGTTTACTACTACAGTACCTGCAATTAATATATATACATTAATTGATCAAACTAACTAAATAATTATTGAAAATAATCAAATAGGAGTATAATATTATGGCTTGTATATATGCATGATTACCGGCGGGATGGAGACGATCGTCATATTGATCATGGGCGTAAGTGCGGTGCAATTGTGATTCCATGTCAGAAACGAAATGTATATTCAAACTAGAGTTTGCAATGGGTGATGATGAGCAAAAGCAAAAGCAAAAGATGGTGCATTTTAAGGAGAGTTTTAGGAAATAGATAAGGACACAAGGTTAGCCAGCTCGGATGAAGGCAGCTGACACGTATCATACTGTGAACAGGTGGCATGATTCACCACTTTATTAGCTTCATCATCACCTATATAGCATTATTCTAGGCCGGATTATATTTTCTTTCTCTGGAAGTAACATTTGATTACTAAATTGTTTAATTTGTGATCAAAGGTTAAATGTTTAATTTAATTGGTTATAATGAATATATATAAGTTATTATTAATTATTATTAATATTATATTTAGCACCCTTGTGATACGGTGATACCGTGAGAACTTAGTTGGTATTGATTTGATTCGTACCTACACTATGACAACAGAAAAATGAAAAGTCAAGAAGTATAGCCATAGTATGACCAAAATATATCGGCACGTGTTCGGTTCGTCGCGATGACGAATCAGCTCTACACACTTAAACGTAACTACGAAAAAATCACGTAATAAGTTTTAAAAAGTCATAATATTAAATGGTGCATAAAGTACTTTATGATTAATGTTTCATTTATAATAAAACATAAAATAAAAAGAAATCAAGAAAGGAAAAGACAACTAAAAGAAGAAAGTATGGCAGCAGAGGCCCGAAACCGAAACAAGGGATTGGGCCATATGAGTTTGGAACACATGAACGGCCCACCATTTTCACAGCTTATGCATTCAAGCAACAACAAGCACAACAAGCCCTTGTGTTTTATGATTTTATCAATCTTCACAGTCAAATACACATAAACAAATAAAAGGGGAACAAACTAAAAAACGGCGATTTTAATATGTATTGTATGTAGTATTATGATCTCCACATTATGACGAGGGCATAAACCTACGGATGGCAACGAAATCCGAGCCTAATGAAAAACCCCGAACCCAAACGTTTGGGACCCGTAATACCCGTCCCATTAAGGTATAAATGAGTTTGGGAATACTTTTAAACATCTTCACAGGTTTGGAACAGCCACGTTTTTATGTGCAATCATGTGATTAGGGCATGATAACCACCCACATAATTTTTAGGCTTAAGAGCACACAAAGTAGTCTTGATTCCTCCATTTTCTGGCGGTGTTCTCACCTTTTCCCAGATGAAAACCCATAGAAGTGTCCCGACTTCTCCATTTTTTTCTTTGTTTACTAACGTTTTACGGGAAACCAAGGAAAAGTCCACGAAATCCGTTGAAAACTGTCCACGTGGGCGGTGTTCCCATCCGGTACCAGTTTATCTTGATTTCCCCGGACTCGACTCCACGTGGCTTAGTTAATATTTTTATATTCAATGATGTGATCAGGGCATCTGGGCTGGTAGAAACAAATGGTTGACTTTGGGCATCACATCTTAATTAACTTCATCTGATAAAGTCAGCACATGAGATTGCTTGGACCCCGGCATAACCCAAGTAAAAATATTTCAAATGGCTGTTTTCGTGATTTTTATAAAGACTTTTGGTATAACAACTTGAACTTATATTTTAATTTATACACAGTCCTGAAATGAACTATGTATGTGATGAGGGCATTATAGCCATTACATCCTAAGGTCAACTAAAGTGACGACGATAACCATCCATGAAATGATGTCACAATTTGTTTAGTCTATTAGCTAGCTGGAATTAAGCAATTTTGTAATGAAATCATTTGAGGTAAGTTCGATTATATATTATTTTTTTTATCAATGAAATGTAATAATTAATTATTGAAGGAATTAACCTTCTTTTTTTTTGGATGAAATCATGTGATCTTGTCCCATTACATGTTGGAAATGCAATTGAGGTTGTGTCTGACTATGTTATGTGATTCACCTAATTGCATTTTGTATATAGTTAATTAATAATTGCAATTATCGAACCTAGTTTATCGTCTTTTTAATCCTGTATAAAGGCATTGATTTTTATTGAACTGGCACAACAGATCAATCTCTTTATTCTTAACCATCTCTCAGTCCACTGCAAATTAATCCTTAGCCTTGTTCCGTTCCACTGATCACAACTAATTAATCTTGCGTGTCCTTCAATTCCTTCTTAACCATCTTTAAATTTCCTGTTGTTAATTAAAGATATTACAAAAACTTCTGTGTTCGTTATTCTGATCAAGCTGTGTACTTGGAATTGCTTGATTTAAATCACAGATATGGAACGATTCTTGCAGCAGTTTCCGCATCTTAAAATCGAACTGGAAGAGATTAAAAATGCCACCAACAACTTCGATGATCATAACAACTGTATTGGAGGTGGTGGTTTTGGGAAAGTTTATAAAGGAGAATTGTTTGTGTCTCACTCTCGCAGGCGGAGCATGGTCGCTATTAAGCGTCTGGATCGTAGTCATGGACAAGGAGAAGCTGAGTTTATGAAAGAGATCGATACGCTCTCTCGTTACAAGCATGAGAATCTTATCTCTCTCCTTGGATTTTGTTACCAAGGAGATGAGATGATTCTTGTGTACCAGCTTGCATCCCGTGGAAGCCTTGACGAACGTTTAGGATCCGGTGATCTCACGTGGTCAAAACGTATCAAGATATGCCTTGACTCTGCCAAGGGACTACGACACCTTCATGATCCAAGGGGGACACACCAAAGACTTATCCACTGTGATGTAAAAAGCAGCAACATCCTACTTGATGATCACTGGAACGCTAAAGTTGCCGACTTTGGGTTCTCTACGATGGGCCCTGCTAATGAGTTGCAATCGACTGTTATCAACTTAGCAGCAGGCACCCTGGGGTACTGCGATCCACAGTATGCGAAGACAAACACCCTAACGAAAGAGTCAGATGTATACTCTCTCGGTGTGGTGTTAGTTGAAGTTTTATGTGGCACACTATATGCTATACATATAGAAATGATTCTGTTCAACATAATTTAGTGCCCACATGGAAAGAATGTTATGAACAGAAGACGTTAGATGATATAATCTTCAAAGATCTGGCCATTCAACCAATGGATGAGATTGTTTTAGAAATGTTTTCCAACACAGCATATCAATGTTTGAAAGAATCTCGTGAAGATCGGCCTGAGATGGCTGTTGTTGTGGTAAAGCTTGAGACTGCACTCGAAATTCACAAGTTACTCAAAAATCAAGACTTTATAGGTAATTGGAACGTACAAAGTGCTTACTACAAAGAGATAGCGAAGACAACAGAACCTCCTCTGAGCTACAGAACCGCAACTGAATTGATGAAATTTCTGTTCAAAGGGGTCCTCCTTAACAAGGGCAAAACGGTAATTAGTTGCTATGTCAATATTGTAGAAACTTACATGCCATTGTTACCATCACACATAACAACCGAGTCCTTTATGTTCAAATAAAGCAAGAAAAATAGTAATTAAAGAAAAAAAAAGATGTTATCATTTTAACATGGAGGACTAACTTGTTTGAATTTATATAATTGACATACAGTGGTTTTCATTAAATAAGAAAGGAGAACATTGTGAGATGATATCTATTGCAGAATGTTTGGGTTCACAATTCAAGGCTGCAGCCTGGCCTAATAAAGATTCAAGGTGACCTATCTGTAAATGGCTTTTGAGATATATATTTGATAGGTATAAAGCAATGTATCATTTGTTTCTACGTACTATTCACGCAGATTTCCAGAAGGCGTCTATTATTCCAATGATGGGAGATTCAAAACACGTGTAGAAACTCAATTTTTGTCACCTGGAATCACATATTCGGTGAACCTTGTGTTTACATTTATAAATGCAGGCAACCATGAGGTGGGAAATTGCCGACCTCTTTTACTCAAATACAAAATACAAGGGGATTATCTTTTCCTTAAACTCAATATACAAGGGGATCCGGAAGCTTCAACTTCACTCCTTGCGTATGAGAGAGATGATAGATGGTGGATGGCTGAATTGTGTAAGTTTACCTGTGACAACAAAATTGTGAATCTTCAGTTTCTGTTTGAAGGCTTCCTTGATTCATATGATCTCATAGAAGTAGAAGGCATCGAATTCCGGCCCTTGGAGAAAGTAAGATTGATGTCAAATAAATTTAAATTATTCATGTACATCATTATGTACTGTAATTAATATCCAATCCTCTGAATTTCTTTTTTTATGTTTTAAACTTTTATGGAAAATAGGTGATCGTCAGCCACAATAAAATTATGTTTAATGTAAGAAGATAATATTCCATATCAGTCACTGGATCGAAGTCTAATATTAATTGTTATGTTCTTCTACAGGTGGAACAAAAAGAGGATGACAATCAACCATTATCAGATTCAGATGCAAATTGGGAACAAGTAGTGCCAAGTACTGAGTATAAATTAGACATTATGAAACGATCAAAAGGACACTTGCAACGCACAACGAAGGAGGATGCGCTCCAAGTTATGAGCAAAAAGCTCTTAATCGCTGTCGAGGGGTGGCAAACCACTGTATGTTTTTATTTTCCTGCTGTGGAGATGGTCTAAATGATTTATATTATGCTAGCTGACTGTACGTACTTTTTCTAGGAAAAAGAAGTTTTTATCGAAACCAATTGAAAATACAATGGAGATGGTGCGTGAGGTAATTAGTGATACTTTACATCTAACTGTTACTTTCAACTGTGGTACTGATATAATTTTGAAACTAGGAAATGACAATGGTGGCAGAAGTTGATGAACCAGGAAGTCTTATTCATAATTATACGACACTCTTGAATTCTGTCTTGTCACAGAAAGCAGCAAGCCTTCTGAGAATTCAAAGACGCCTTGAAAAATTCCAACGCCGACTTAGAGAGCAGGAGATTCTCATCCGTACGAGAGTGCCTCGCTGACACTTTGCCATGTAACAAAACCTGGAGACCATCTGTCTTATAATTAGCAGCGTAAACAAACCGGGCGTCCCAACAAGTTCATTTATGTTCGTTCGTTTAATAAACGAACCGGACATGAATAAAAAAGTTTCGTTCGGTAAGCTTAGTGGACGAACACGGACAGAGACCGCGTTCGTTCAATAGTGTTCGTGAATGTTAGGTAACGTCTGGTAATTATTATACTTTTTGAAATTAATATGTAATCGTTTAAGTTCGTTTGTTTATTAGAGTTGTGTATGTTTGTCCATTAGCGTTCGTTTGTTCGGTAGTGTCCATTAATGTCTATGCGTTCGTTTGTCCATTATACAGGTCACTATGGGCGCTATCCAGGGCATCATTGGGGCTTATGGGCGCGCTTGGGTAATTTTGGTGGGCCCTCTCTCTCTCTCTCTCTCACACACACGCACACACACACATACATATGTACTAGACGGGTGCCCGCGCGATGCGGCGAGAACAAAAATCTTAGTAATCATGTAACAGTTTCGAATGTTCAAGGTTCGTTTGAAACCTTGAAAACATTTAAACCAATCACCACTTTTGATTAGCTGGTTTATGAATGTTCAAAGCATAGCAAAAAGTTCGGTTTACGGTTTATACAAAAAAAAAATAGGCCGTATAAAACCGGACCGGATTGTAAACTTATTATTGAAGCTCAATGCGTGAAACCAAAATATTAGTAACGATTCAGTTTTAAGTTTCGACGGTTCAATTTTGGTTTTCAATGACAAAAACTCAAACCAACGGTTTGGCTCACGGTTTAACTTATAAACCGTTTCTACTGAATTGTGAACGTCCATACGTAACATGTTAATTTTTTTTATTTGAAAAAAACTATAGCAATACCATACCCAAATTAAAGACAATAAAATGCTTATTTTTATGGTGCAAATTTAAAAAATATATATATTAACGTATGAAAAAATTACGGTTGTTGGAAAATCGCTGGTGTGAAGTTGGTTACAATTAAAATCAAAAGGAATACATGGGTAAAGATAAAGGCTTAAAGTTGTAACAATTTTTTTAAATTTATAAAAGTTGAGGGGACAATATTGTAACTATTTTCATACTTATTTTTTAATAGACAAGTTTGTCCATATCTTACATGCTATAGAAGGTGTACATTATTCTTTATAAGTTGTAAACTACTTAAAAAATAGGTGTCTTAGTTTTCTCATGTCTCATTATATATATATATATATATATATATATATATATATATATAATGGGGCGCCCAATGAGCTTTAAACCACAGCGGGGCATTATAGGTTGGGCTTCGATGCCCCCGGTGCTCATGTGACACTGTGGAGAGGCTTCGATGCTCCCCACCATAGAGAACAGTCTTAGTGTCCATTAGGGTCCATTAGTGTTCGTTTGTCCGTTTACAATATTAACGAACAGACACGGACAAACTCAATTCCTCAATGAATGGACACGGACACGAATTTTCGTTCGGTAAAGTGTTCGTGAACCGTCTGTTTGTCAGACAAAAGCTTAACGGACGAACCCAAACAAGGTCTCGTCCGGTCCAGTTCGGTCCTTTTACATCCCTACTTACAATGCCATATTAGATTTTGAGAAACATCCCTCTCTAAAAGGCACTTTAGTGGTTCATATAATCGAAGAATATATCCACAAAGGCCAAATTCGGTTGATACTGAAGAAACCACTCAAAAGGTATCACCATCACGAAAAAGCGGGTGGTTAAAAAGAGATCGTAACACTAATAATAATACGTACTGATATTACAAATAGTCACCATGCCAGTTATATAGCATCAAAAGTGTTGGAATCTGAGCAGCTTCATGATTGGAATGATAATGAAATGTTAGAGGTAGGTAGTTAATTTATGATAAATGATTATATTATGTTGAATAAGTTTTGACCATACATGTATGCTCTTACAGTCTCACTAGGAACTAGAATCTCTACAACAGCAACCCACGGGAAAGAGACAGGCGGACCTAGTTGATCCCGATGGGGTCGTTTGCACCCATGAATATTTTTTATTCAAGTATATATATACGATCTAGTGTTGTCCGAACCTCAAGAAATATTTATACCGGCGTCATAAAATTGACACGGCGCCCCCATCGACATAATTAGAGGGGTGAATATATCACCGGAGTTTTCCGGCTGGAGACATGACGAAGCTTTCATGTTCTTCGTAATGTTATTTTGTTGCGGAGAAAAGAAGAAGAGGTACGATAAAATTTAGAGTTAAGTGCAATTTGCAACCATGTGCTCAACACCAAAACACAACTTGCAACCTCTAATTCTATTTTCGGGGTTATGGCGCCCTGACGTCTGCAAACCTGGGTAGTTTGAGCTCCGACGTTAAGCCAACTACTGGTTAACTGAGAACCGTCCCTGTAAGAAAGTTTTATGGGTCCTCCACGAGATAAGTGTTGTGGTAGTGAGACTTTTAGATCTTAAGGGTTGTCTGTTAGCACCTCCGATTATTCATCATATCTTAATGTTTGGTAGATGACCTATTTAGTCATATTATACTTCGGTAGTAACTTTTGATTACTTACGACATTTGATATTATGCAATATATTCTAGTACAATAAAATCTTTAATTTTGCAATATGATCATATTTTTATATATATTTAGAAAGTATTCGATATAATATTTTGTCATATTTTCAATGTGAACCGTTTATCCGAATATTTTTTATACTTGTGAAGTTTTTGGATTTACTAGAATACAGGGCATTATTTATCATAAGTTTGGTACCCATCGGTAAGATGTTGATCCTTCATGGGTATTTGATATGTAATAGATAGCAATTCCACTAATTGCTCTCAATCACGATTATGGCAAATATTGTGTATTCAATGTATTTATTATTTTCCTTTTTTGTATTGTAAATATGGTCAATATATATTATACAAATTTCTCCCAATTGAGTAGAGTGAATTCTCCTCTTACATGGTATCACGCCAAAAGACGATCATTTCTCCTCCTCCCTTTCCAAAACCCTAACTCCCACCCTGGTCATCATCCCCCTTTCATCCATCTCCTCATGGCTTCCTCCTCTAATGATATATAGCACCATTCCTATGTCAACCATCCTCCATATGATGCCCCTCAACCAATTATCTCTATTGGCACAATCAAATTCCCTCTTTTCTCTTAACAGGTCATATTGATGGCACTATCAAACCTCCTACGACCATCATTGCATCTGATGGCAAGGATTCTGTCAACCCTAAATATGGAGAATGGTTAGAAGCTGATCAACGGGCCGTTCTCATCATCAATTCCTCCCTTACGGAGGAGGCAATGGCCAAAGTGCTCAGTCTCAAAACTGCTCGTGAAATCTGGTCAGCCCTCGAAGTTGCCTATGGCAACACATCTATTGAAAGAACGCACCTTTTACATGATAGCCTTAGGCAACTCACTAAAGGCTCGGGTTCTATTACCGAGTTTAGTCGGAAATTCAAGGCAATATGTGACCAGTTGGCCGCTTTCTTTTCGGGACAATATGGTACCTATGTGGGCTTGGATCCACTTTTGAAAAATTTTCAACTGCAGTTCGCACCAACCTATCCTCGCTTTCTTTTTTGGAACTAGTCACCAAAGCAGAAAGTCAGGAACAGTTTCTGCAAACCCTTCACCCACCCACACCAGCCCCTGTTGCATTCACAGCAAATCAACATCGTAATCATGGTTCGGGTTCAGCTCAGTCTACAAATAAACCCAAGTCTAATTCCTTCTCCCGTGGTTCCGGTTCTCAATCTTTCTCTCGCGGCCCTCGTCGACCACCTCAATGTCAATTGTGCAGAAATTATGGACACTTTGCATATAAGTGTTCCCGCTTATCTTAATTTGCTTATGCCTTCAATACAAATGAGGGTCTCGCTCAAGCTTTTCAAGATCAGTGCCACGTTACCACAGGTGCCCCAGATTGGCTAGCCGACTCTGGAGCCACTGAGCACATGGCTAACTCTACAGGTCATCTTCATACAACCGCTCCATATACGGGTAACTCTATAGTGGCTTCTGGTAATGGAAATTCATTACCTATTTCTCATACGAGTCAATTCTCGATTAATAAGCACTTATCTTTAAAAAACGTCTTGGTTGTTCCCAAATTAACCAAGAATCTTTTATCCATAAGTCAACTAACCACCGATTATCCCGTTGATGTCTTATTTTCCCAACCTTTTTTTACTATTCAGGATCGGAAAACAAGCCAACCCTTTGCTCAAGGTCGGTGTGAAAATGGTCTTTATGTGCTTCGGGATGGGAATCTTGCTTTTGTTGCTTCACTTTCTTCCAATAAATCCTCTTTTGAACTTTGGCATTATCGTTTAGGACAATTTTCCTTTGATACTATTTCTATTTTAAAAGGTTTTGGTTGTTTGTCATCTACTTCCATTTTGCCTAAACCTAATATTTGTTCTCCGTGCCAACTTGCAAAGGCTCACAAAATGCCTTTTGATTTAAATAACAAACGAGCATCAAATCCCTTGGACCTTGTGCAATGTGATTTCTGGTGTCCTTCACCCATTGTGAGTGTTGATGGCTATATATATTATGTTGTATTTGTTGATGATCATTCGGGTTTTCTTGGCTTTATCCGGTTAAAACAAAGGACGGTTTTTATTCCATCTTGTCCACTTTCTTATGTTTTGTGCAAACACAATTTTCAAGGAAAGTTAAAGTTTTTCAAAGTGACGGCGGTACCGAATTCGTAAATCAACACGTTCGAATTTTTGATGAAAATGGCACTTTTCATCGATTATCTTGTCCTTACACATCTCCTCAAAATGGTCGAGCTGAGAGGAAACACCCTCATATAGTAGAAACGGGACTTGCCATGCTTTTTCATGCTCATGTTCCGGCTACTTATTGGGTTGAGGCATTTAGCACCGCCGCTTATAACATAAATCGTTTACCGTCTGGTGTCCTACACAATAAATCACCTTTTGAAATGTTATTTTCTACAACACCAACCTACACAAACTTTCGTGTTTTTGGGTGTCGTGTTTATCCATATCTTCGTGATTATGCACCACATAAACTAGCTCTTAAAAGCATTCCTTGTGTCTTCATGGGCTATGCAATTCAATATAAAGGATACAAGTGCTTAGACCCGAACACCTGTCGCATGTATGTCATTCGTCATGCTCGATTTGATGAAACCTCGTTTCCATTTCAGCCCCATTCTTCCAATTCTGATTTGACTAGTTTATTACTGTCCACCTACCAAGAGAATTATCCCATTAATACTACTTCATCTAATTGTCACCCTCTCCAACCCACCTCTTCACCTACTATCTCCAACCAAACTACATCCCCATGCACTTTATGTAAACATGATTCCCACATGCATGGTACTCCTTCCCATGCAGCTCCAACTCAAACACTCCACACACATTCCCCAAATTCTAATTTACCTGCCACCACATCACCTTCCTCTCCAACCATTGCCACACCTTCCTCACCACATCCCCCTTTAACAACCGATCACCAGACTATCTCAGCCCCATCCTCAACGACCGACTACTCACATCGATTCACCACAACCACCTCCAACCCATCCTTTGGTCACTCGTTCCAAGGTCGGTACCGTTAAACCTAACCCCAAACACCGTGCCATGCTTGCTCAGGCTATGCAAAATAGTCTTCATGTTGCTTTGCTCGCTGCCTCAGACCCTAAAGGTTTTCGAGCCGCTTCCAAAAGCCCTCATTGGATGCATGCAATGCAAGAAGAAATCAATGCTCTTCAGTGAAACCATACGTGGAGCTTAGTACCTCGACCTGCAATGGCTAATATAGTCGGCTCCAAATGAGTTTTTCGTACCAAATATCACTCTGATGGCTAGATTGATCGGCATAAAGCTCGACTTGTCGCACAAAGTTTTACTCAACTTCCGGAACTTGATTTTTCTCACACTTTCAGCCCGGTTGTAAAAGCTTCAACTGTTCGTATAGTAGTATCCTTGGTTGTTATCAACAATTGGCTTCTCCATCAACTAGACGTAAATAACACCTTTTTAAACGGCTCTTTAACTGAAACCGTTTACATGGAACAACCACCAGGTTTCATTGATTCCAAGCTTCCTTATTATGTGTGTAAACTAAATAAAGCCCTCTATGGATTAAAACAGGCACCGCGAGCATGGTTTCAACGGTTAAGCTCATTTCTGGTCACTTATGGTTTTACGTGTGGCCGGGCTGACACGTCATTGTTCGTTTTCAATCAAGGAGATTGTCTGATGTACCTCCTTGTTTATGTGGATGATCTTATCCTCACCAACAATAAACCCGTTATGCTTGCCAACTTCATCAACTAGTTAAACAATGAGTTTGCTATTAAGGATTTGGGGTCGTTAAACTATTTATTGGGTTTGGAGGTTGTTCAAACGGATGATAGGTTGTTTTTTAGTCAAGCGAAATATGCGCATGACATTCTTAACCGTGCCGGGCTCCTCGATGCAAAGCCCGTCCCCACACCCCTTGCAACTACTGACTCGTTCACATCCACCGGCAGACCATACTCCAATCCTACCTTTTATCGTTCAATTGTTGGTGCCTTACAATATTTAACCATCACCTGACCCGATCTTTCTTATGCCGTTAACCAAGCATGTCAATTCTTACATGCTCCTACAGACCATCACTTTCACCTCGTTAAACGCATACTCTGTTATGTGAAAGGAACAATATCGCATGGTCTTGTTTTTCAACAACCTAAGCATACTACTATTTTGGGTTACTCTGATGCGGATTGGGCTCGTTGCATTGAAACACGACGATCGACTTATGGTTGTTCAATTTTTAGGGGGTAATCTTGTTTCATGGAGTGCAAAGAAACAACCCATCGTCTCAAAGTCCAGCTGCGAGTCGGAAAATCGGGCTATGGCCAATACTGGCGCGGAAATCATCTGGATCACTCACTTGTTACGTGAGCTTCATGCTCTTCCACCAGATAGACCTACATTGCTTTGTGAAAACCGTAGTGCATTATTCATGAGCCAAAATCCCATTTCTCATAAACGGGCCAAACACATCGATTTAGATTATCACTTTGTTCGTGAGCTCGTTATGTCCGGGAAACTTCATACTCGCTTTGTTCCTGCCAAGCTTCAACTGGCCGACATTTTCACCAAAAGTCTATCGAGACCGCAATTCGAACACTTTCGGACATTACTTCATGTTTGTTCACCACCGTCTCGCTTGAGAGAGGATAATAGATAGCAATTCCACTAATTGCTCTCAATCATGATTATGGCAAATATTGTGTATTCAATGTATTTATTATTTTCCTCTTTTGTATTGTAAATATGGTCAATATATATTATACAAATCTCTCTCAATTGGGTAGAGTGAATTCTCCTCTTACAATATGCTATCGAAACATGAAGTAGTACCATTTAGTGTCTTTCTCTGTCGAGACAATTGACTTAATGTATGCTTATTTGTAATATTAGTTTGTATCATACCAGGCATTGGTATCCCATATCTGTGATAGCTCTTATGAAGCTTCCAGACTTGCATGGGAAAAATGTATGCCTTTATTTGAGTTCTATCGTATCATATAGTAGCATGATAGGTCAATTTACAACTTTACCATACGTTTACTTCTCCTAGTCGGAAATGACCAACTCAATCTATTTTGGTTTATACCACCTATATTAGGTTTTGATCATGGTTCTCCCTAGTCGCATATGGCCTCTTCTAGGATTGCATCCTCTTTATTCTCTCCTTCATCACCATGTACGGTAGCCACATTCGCTTCAGAAAATGTGCTAGTATCAGTTGATCTTGTCTAATGATGAAGGAGCTTTTTATTTTGCTCCACGGCTAGAAAAAATAAAAGACATGGTATGAGCTTAGGGTATTTTGCGAAGCCACATCCTGGATGATGAGGTTCTCCCTCCTTAGGTCTTTGAGAACGGGTAGTTATGCATAGAGATGCTGAGTGCTATGATCTCGAGATTACGTGGAAGGTTCATTTATTAAAACAAGTCGTTTGTGTGTAAAGTGTACTTTTCTGAGAACTTCAGGTTCTCGTTTATAGATTTGTGGGTTCTGTAATGCAACGTTGTTTATTCATAGTTGAGAATGGCATAACTTCTTATACGATTAAATCAAGAAAGTACGTTGTCGAGTATAAGTAACAAGACTTGTTGAGTTTATCTTTGTTATTTATTTTATAGGTATAATGGTTTTTATTCTTCCCGACTATCTCCTTTTGATTGTTGTCGGTCCCAACTAACGTATTGGTTGTTATGTTCCCAACGGTCCGCGACTAACGGAACAGCGTTAGTTGAAGGTCATCGGAAAAACGTTTTTGTTCGGAAAAGTCATATTTTTTTCCAGGCAACACAACCCGAACACCGCCACCACCAGTGGCGGATCCAGAAATTTTTTTCGGGTGGTGCACTACTATTAGATTTTTCAATTTCTCCGAGTCGGGTATAAAAAATTCCTGGTCGGTTTGAGGTTCGGGTCGGTTCGATGGTTCGGGAAAAGTTCATTGCATAATAAAAATACGATAAAATAATAAAAGAGACACTGTCATTAGAAATTAAAAAACACATAATATCAATACAATAGTCTTTACGAATTAAAAAAATGCTTATAGGTGTTCCCTACGAGTCTTCATCTTTTGAAATCGTTGCATTACTTCTTCAACCGAAAGTTGTTGGAGGAATTCCCTTTCAATGTAAGAAATGAAAGAATCGTTCATGTATTCATCACCCATCCTATTACGCAAATCCGTTTTCACATTCTTCATTGAAGAAAAACATCTTTCAACACTTGTCGTTGCAACCGGAAAAACTAATGACAACTTTATTAAACGTTACACTAACGGATAATTAATGTGTAATCTTGTTTTCACCATAATTTTAGCAAGATCACCTAAGCCACTCAAGTTGGCAAACCGCTTATCTTCTTTCACGTTTGTAATGTAGTGGCCAAGTTCATATACAAGCTTCTCCTTTTCATTAAAATCAAAATCACATGGATACATCTCGGCCAAGTTTAACAAGTTTACTTTACTAAAGGCACTAAAATTACAAGACGGGCTCTATGAACTCATACTTGTAAGCAATTTAGTGGTTAACTAATTAAAGCGGCTTCCAAGCTCTTGAATTTGCATATCGAGAACCGTGTTGAAATTATTAACTACATAATGATGACAATTGGTGATACCGGTCTTCTTAACACTTAACAATTAAGAACAATTAACATTTAACAAGAAGTCAAGAAAAATTAACATGTAACAAGAATTATAAATGTAAACTTACCTTCAAAGTGGGAGATTAAGAGGATTCGAGTAAGGACTGTAAGGGGACGGCTGACAAAGGACGGGGACGGCCGATGGCGATGGTCGGAGTGACGGTGCAGGAGTGCGGGAGTGACTGAGTCAACGGCTGAAATCAGGTCAAGGGTGGAGAGGCGCTGTGTTGTTTGTGCTGGTTATGTGTTTGTGTTTGTTTAAAACCCTAACTGATGTTAGGGTAAGTTAGTAAAAAAAAATTTAACAAAAACAAGATTCGATCCCTCGACCTCCGGGTTACAAAACCAACATGTTACCAGACGGACAAGCACTTCAAATGGTTCTATGGTGGTTCCTTTCTAATTTATAAGGTGGTTTCTTTATTATTTTCTATATATAATTACACTATTATTTCAAAACTCGGGTGGTTCCGAGGAACCACCCGATATCACCGTAGATCCACCCCTGGCCACCACCAACCATTTCCAACGATGATTCTAGGGTTCCGACGACCTCAATAGTTAAGGCTTTTACTAGAAAAAAATTCCTAAAGGTCTGATACAAAGTTACAAATATGTTTGGGACAAAAATATTAGAGTTTTTCGGGAAACAATGTGAGTTTTCCAAACAGAAACGTTTTTCCGACGACCTGCAATTAAAGACGTTAGGATTATGTTAGTCGCGGACCATTGGGAACAAATACATTAAAAGTTGGGACCGTCAGCAACCAATTTGTTAATTGAGACCGACAGCGACCAAAAGACGATATTTGACATTAATAAAAACCGATATAACTTTTTTATATGACATGATTATTGGAACATATGTACATAAAAACGTTTCTTTTTAAGCATGCTCAAATGATGTTTTCATAAAGTAATTGTTAACTTAGGTGTTGTTTGTTTTTCTGAAAAACGTCTGTGCAACCTCTTTTGTCTGCGCCATGCAGATCACGCGCATACATTTCCATGTGCAGACTGCTTGTTTTCTCAAAGATGTTTTATTAAAAAACGTATGCGCAAGCTCTTCTTGGTGCAGACTTGGCCCATCAACTTCTGAGATTTTATAAGATCTACAGAATGTTAAAACACCGCACCCTACCAACATCCACTGTCCACCATCACCACCACCACCCACCCACTATCTGCCACCACCACCGCGCACCCCACCACCCACTGTCCGCCACCACCATCGTCCACCACCATCGTCCGCCGCCACCACCGTCTACCACCATTGCCCACCACCCATCACCGCTATCTACCATCGCTTTCTACCACCACGCCTTCTTCCACCGCAACCATCCACCACCAACACCCACCACTACCACTATCACCATCCAGGACCACCACCACCCCACGTCCGCCACCACCATCCACCACCATTGTCTGCCACCACCACCATCGTCCATGTCACGCCCCAACCTAAGGCGGAAATACCGGGGCGTGAGCTGATTGCTCAAAACTCTCAAGGTACTATCATGCAATAATAAAGGTGACAATATCTATTTATTTAATTTAAAATAATTCACATAAATTCAAACAACCAAGTACATAATCCAAAACATACAACAAAACAAATTTATATGTTAGATGATCCTAATTTAAATTCTTCTAACTTAAATTCTTCATTAAGACTTCACCAACTTGCATTAAATTAATACGATAACCTGCGTATGCGTATATAATAGAAATAACTTTTTCAACATCACATGTTGAGTGAGTAAAACACTAGTTAATTGAGATATAATATAATATATAAAAGAAAAGGCAAACTGTTCCTGTGAGATACCAATTAAGCCATAGCATGTACACAATTCAACTTTTAATAAATAATGGGCTAAACCGTTGCCATGTGAATCGGGCGTTGGTTACCAAAAATGAGTTGCCGGTGAAAACCATTGTCATGCGATTGGAAGCTGACTGATATGGGCTTAAATTATATACATATTATTATATATATATATATATATATATATATATATATATATATATATATCCTATACTTTTGAGAAATTTTGAGCTAGATTTTATTTAATATAACTCTTATATGGGTTACATTTAAGATTTTAAAGGTTTCGAGAGAGAATGAACTAAAATGGAGCACTTGTACTAAGCTTGAAATCGACGAATAAATGGTCGAGCATATGTTATATATTACTAAATATCTTACATAGTATATTTCAATCATTCATTGATATCAATTGAATGTACTGATGGAGATCTAATGGAGTTGGGCTGTTTAGGTGTGCTTCATTATGTAAAAGACGTTGATGGGGTCCGACAAGAAAAAGAAATTAGTTCCACAATTTGATGTCGGTAATTGTGACTTGAAGAGAAAGCAAAAGGATTAATATAATATATATTCTTTGACGGCTGCAAAAGGGGGGATGGAAGAAAAAAACCTAGGAGCCGCAACAAGCATTGTTTAGACAGCCACATTATTATTCCAGAGGTCAAGCAAGGAACCTGAGGCTGCCAGAGGGAGTTCGACACATAACTTAGCAACGTTGGACAACTCCTATTATCATTGGTGGTTTCTGTTCACGCAAGAAAAAGTAAAGAAGGGAGCAAACACCATTGTTCTCCGACTTGATTTTATTATTTATTTTGTTATGAACTCAATTGTTGAACTTATTTATTTTATGTCATTGAGTATGATTATTGGCTAAACATTTTTAGTTACTTAGGCTTGGATGATGTTTTGTTGATTGGTTAAGGTTTTAAGTGGTTTTCGGGTTTTGTTTATGGGATTTTGTTTAGTTAAAAGTCTTTATCAGCTTATTGGATGTGTTTCATGCGTATTTACTTTTGATTTGTGTCTGAATGAATGTTTCACATGTTTCTTTATTGAAGGTCTTTTGATTAAAGGTTGCATGTTAGGTTGCTGACCGTGTGTTTCCAACTTGTTTATGGTTTGTTGAGCTCATTCACCATAGATCCTGATTTTTGGCATATTATTAGAAGTTTAAATTCTCAGT
Organism: Bidens hawaiensis; assembly: GCF_021521415.1. Classification (NCBI taxonomy): domain Eukaryota; kingdom Viridiplantae; phylum Streptophyta; class Magnoliopsida; order Asterales; family Asteraceae; genus Bidens; species Bidens hawaiensis. The sequence goes on along the minus strand of NW_027497768.1, from coordinate 35,210 downwards.
TGCTTAAATATCTAACGGGTGATAAGTTGTTGGGTTTGTCTGCGTTGTTAGCTTTTTAGGTTAAATTATCTAACAGGAGGTTTGCCTATTTTTTGTCTTAATTTCACTGTTTACTTGTGTCCTCTAGACTGTTCATATACCACCCCGTGTACTTAGGTGCATTGAGATAGTGAAGCCGACGGGTTAGCTGTTTTCTAGGGTAATTAATCAAAGTTGGTGAACTGACAGGTGAACCAATAAGCCGGTGTTTTAACATGATCTCTAGGATTTCCTCTTAGGTGACACCTTGAGAGTGATTAGGGATCCATTAGGTTTCCTAGAGATTCATATCTTTAGATTCCGGGTTCCCATAGCATTTTCCCGTAACCGATAAAAGCCCGAGTCATCACAATTCGGATTCCTTGCCTAGGTAACCCTTGCTCTCATTTGAATTTGCTAAATTATCATATTCGGCAATCTCTTTTACTAGTTTAATTGATTGTTAGTTTTAAAATAAAATAAACAAAAATCTAAAAATAATCTATTCTTAATTATTAATTTAATTAGCTTTTAGAACTAGTCTCGTTAATTTAATAAGTGTCTCTAAAATTCGATATTCCCGGTCTTCCCATTGCTTTTCTATACCCGATAGGTTCACTTGCCTGTTGCTAGTGGTTTGGTTTAGGGTATTCTAGGTTTTTATTACTCGTTGTGCTTTGTTGATTTATTGCTATGTTTTCGTACACCACTTTACGCACATCAAGTTTTTGGCGTCGTTGCCGGGGACACTTGGTAATAGTGAACTAGTTTATATTTGCTTTTTTTTTGTTTTTAGTTTTAGCTTTAGTTTAATTAATTAGTTTTATTTTATTTTATTATTTAATTTCTCTTGATTGCTATCTTTTCCTTGATTGTAACTTGTGTGCTTTAGGGATAAGTTTGGGTAATCACTCTTTTACTTGTTTTTCAGCGTATGAGACGTACACGTTCACTAGGACTACCAGAGTTCACAGCTTCTGATGAACCCAACAGAGAGTTTTGTGAGCGCCGTAGGGAGTTTTGAGAAAGCCTGTAAGATCTCAAATCCAAGGCTCAATTAATCCTTAACTAATATAGTTCATTGTTGCTATTGATTATGTGTATTGATTGTTCATATATTAGTATTAGATTATAGTATGTGTATGTATAATATAATTAGAATGAAGCTTGAGAGAGATTGGACAGAGGTTCGTTACTTTAATCTCAAAACATAAATTAAACTGTGAACATTGTTCACTATAAATAGGAAGATGGACCTAGTTCGTTAACATTCCATAACGAACTAGGGTCCACTTTGTTACATACATTAACAAAGAAATAAACATAACGAATCACCCCCTGATTCGTTAAACATTCTTAACGAATCAGGAGTGATATAACTTAGATCTAGTTCGCTAAATATCCTTAGCGAACTAGACTATTACATTAATGAACTAAAAGATAAATTAATTGTTTATTACATAAACCAAAACGACAAATACGTTAATGATAAATACAAAGACTCGAGACGCAAAACCGTGTACTAACAAGTTTCAAGAGATTGCACGTGCTCTGCGCGAAAACAAGGTACAAGTTTCTGATTTCATATTAGATATGGGTAACGCTAACCCCCCCTGGCGTACGGTTCACTTGAGAGCGAATGAGGGAGTTAAGGGGAGACAGTCTGCTATCACACGTACGACGATGCCCGATGCTAATAGCTGGCAAATTCCGACCAATGTCATGAATTCCATCACTAATTTTGCCCCATTTCACGGACTTGAAGGCGAGGATGCGCCTTGCCATCTGAACAAATTCACTTGTATTTGAAGACGTCAAAACTCCGGAGTGGCGTCGAGAGTCCAACTCGGTGGTACGAACTTTGAGAAAGTGAAAGTGATTTGGTGTTTTTGAATGCCACAATGAGGAGCTCATGTTCGCTATTTATAGCAATCCCCGGTCAGACCTTCACTCACCACCATGCGACATGTGTCATTCTTGATGATGAGTCGTGCCATAATGTGTTGACATGTGGCATTCATATTGATTAACCACTGACCACGTATCACTTTGTGAGGGTATGCGTTGTTATGTGTTGACATGTGTCCTTTTGTGTTGCCACCGTTTGACATGTGTCTTCTCATAGTGATGAGTCACAGGGATCGTGTCGCTTCCATATATCTTTATCTAAATGACTAACTAGTCCCTCAACTTTCTAAATTGACAAAATTGGTATGGATATTTTCGGGTTTGCCATTGAGGTGAATCCACCACGTGTCATAGTTTTCCGTCAATTACACGTTCTTCTGAATGCCAACGTAATAATTTGGCTTCTTTTTCGTTTGAAAATAACCTTTTCATTCTCGGTATAATAGGGAGATACCACAATACTTTAGCCGGTAGTTGTTTTTTTGTCATCTCATCGTCAACGTCACCCAAATCGTTTATCTGTTTATACCTTGATGCACCGCACACAACACATTTATGTTTATTTTCATACTGATTTCTATACAATATACAATGATTTGGACATGCATGTATTCTTTCAACTTCCAATCCTATCGGACACAACAACTTCTTTGCTAGGTATGTTGAAATTGGTAATTCATTGTCTCTCAGAAGCCTGTCATGCCAAAGCACTAACAGTTCTATGAAAGTTTTAACCTTCCATCCTTTTTTAAAATTTAAGTTAAGCAAGTTCAACATTGTATCAAGTTTCTTAAACTTAGAACCGGGATATAACGGTTTTTCTGCATCTTCAAACAGATGTTGTAAATTTTCAATTTCAGCAACACCCATGCTAGTCTCCATGTCATGTAACATTTTATTTACTTTGTAATTGGGATCATTTGAATGGCTATCATCATCTTTTGGGTCATTTGAATTTTCATCATCACCGTTAAGGTTTAATGGCCATTGTTATATGTATTATCTGTAGGACTCAGTCAGCCCAAGACACATACAGTATTGATGTGGCTAGTGCGTTATGATCCAAGTCGGGTCATACCCAATAACAAGCTAGATGAACACCACAGATATTTGTTTAAATGATGTGATCATAGTAAATAAATCACACTTGATTTTGGAAATTGGTTTCCTAAGCAATTGCACTTGAAAAGATAATAAATTATATGGATAATTTATTTTAGAGAGATTAATTTTATTGTTATTTAATTGGTTAAGTAACATTTAAAAGAGTTATACATGTACATGTTTCATCAACCTTACAACATGTATATTATGTTGCATGTAACAAGTACAAGATGCATGTGATATTTTAACAAAATTTGAAATTCAAAACCCTTGGTGGGACCCACATGTGGCTGGCCACTTTAGGCCTTACCCAACCAAATCACATGCAATTTTGTCTTGGTTATTACATCCATTTTGTCTTGGCTGGCCACTTTAGGACCATTTCGTATTAGAACACTTATTTATATGTTGGTTATGTAAGAGGAAAGATCAGACTTGAATATTAATAAATTTTGTTTTTCTCTTCATTTTCCCTAGACCTTTGGGTGGGATTTGGGAGTTTTGAAGTTCATCATGGGTATTCACTGAATCAACGTGATTCGTTCTTCATTTTTGTTTACACCGCTGCAACAAGGTTTCACCGGTTCTCATGATCAATGAAGGTGGCAATAAGAAAAGGCATCACCCGGAACCTAAAGCAAAAGTTGCCAAAGGGAAGGGATTCATCAAAGGAAAAGGAAAGGGAAAAGCTAAAGTGGAACCATCCAAACCGAAAGAGAATAAGCTAAAGGTTAGATCCGAGGACCCTTGTTTTGGTCGTGGTGAGATAGAACATTGGAAGAGGAGTTGTCCAAACTATCTCAAGGAGTTGAAAGCTATGAGGGATGCGGGGCAAACCTTAGGTACAACTTCCATGATCCATTTTGATCTTAATATTATTTCTAATAACACATGGGTATTGGATACCGGATGTGGAACTCATATTTGCAATTTGTTGCAGGGGTTCAAAAGAAATAAGGTTTTGAAGAAAGGAGATACAAATCTCTACATGGGCAATGGAGCACAAGTCGAAGTTGAAGCCCAAGGAGATTTTGTTTTAAAAATTCCAAATGGTTTGGAAGTTATTTTGAATAATGTTTTGTATGCTCCTAGTTTGACTAGGAACATTATCTCTGTTTCTTGTTTAAGACAATATGGTTATGATTTTAAATTTGTGGACAATGCTATTAATGTTTCTATGAATGATATCTTTTATTTTAAAGCTTTACTTTATAATGGCATTTTATGAATTGGTTCATGATAACACATCTTTTAATAACTTGTTGTACCAATCAAGCACCAAGAAACACAAAATAGATTTGAGTAAGACTTATCTTTGGCATTGTCGCCTTGGTCACATAAACAAAGATCACATACATACACTTCAAAAGAATGGTCTTTTGAAATCAAATGATGATTCATTTGATAAGTGTGAATCTTGTTTACAAGGAAAGATGACCAAGGAACCCTTTAGTGGAACGAATGAAAGGGCAAAATACTTAATAGGTATCATACATTCGGATGTATGTGGTCCTTTTAAGGAAATGACAAGGAATGGTGAAAGATACTTCATTACCTTTATCGATGATTATAGTTCTTATGGGTATGTGTACTTGTTAAGACACAAAGATGAAGCCTTTGAAATGTTCAAAGTCTTCCAAAATGAAGTGCAAAATCAACTCAATAAAACAACCAAAGTACTTCGTTTAGATAGAGGAGGTGAATACCTCAATGATATGTTTTTAGATCATCTTAGGAGTTGTGGGATCATCTCACAACTTACTCCACCCGGAACACCACAACATAATGGTGTATCCGAAAGGAGGAATCGAATTTTATTGGATATGGTTTGATCTATGATGGCTAGAAGCACATTGCCTCTATCATTTTGGGGTTTCGCATTTCTCTCGGCATCCCGTATTTTAAATATGACACCAACCAAGAAAGTGGACAAGACACCTTTTGAAATATGGCATGGAAGGGTTCCATCGTTATCGTATTTAAATGTATGGGGTTGTGAGGCTTATGTAAAGCACAACAACCAAAACAAACTTGAAAGCCGACCCACTAAGTGTATCTTTATAGGATATCCCAAAGACATTATGGGATATTATTTCTACAACCCAATCGAGCAAAAGGTGTTTATTGCTCGAAAGTCCGAGTTCTTGGAAACTAAGTTCCTTATGGAAGTAACTAGTAGAACGGTGGAACTCGAGGAGGATCGAGAACCACAAGCCGATACACGTTTGGTTGATACTAGCAATCAACAAGAGGTTGTTGAGAATGATCAAATGGTTGATCAAGACACACAAAACGTTCACAAATCTGGTAGAATTAGTAATCCACCCGAAAGATATGGATTTTTCATGGATGGATGCTATGTGGTAGATTCGGATGAACCAACCACATACCGTGATGCAATGTCACAATCCGATTGTGACAAATGGCTTGAAGCCATGAACGTTGAGATGCAATCCATGCATAACAACCAAGTATGGGATTTGGTTGTACCACCTCTTAATTCCAAGTCGGTTGGAAGTAAGTGGGTTTTCAAGAAGAAAACCGTTATGCATGGAAACTTGGATACTTATAAAGCAAGACTTGTAGCAAAAGGTTTCACTCTAACTTAAGGGATTGATTATGATGAGACCTTCTCGCTTGTGGCAATGCTAAAGTCTATTAGGATATTGTTTTCCATAGCCGCATACTATGACTATGAGATTTGGCAAATGGATACCAAAACCGCTTTCCTAAATGGACATCTTGAAGAAGATGTCTATATGGTTCAGCCCGAAGGTTTTGTTGATCCACAACATCCTAACAAAGTATGCAATTTAAAGAAATCAATCTATGGATTGAAGCAAGCATCTAGAAGCTGGAATCACCGTTTTGATGAAGAGATCAAGAAATTTGGATTCATCAAAACGCTGATGAGGCTTGTGTGTATAAGAAAGCTAGTGGGAGCATCATTACCTTTTTAGTATTGTATGTTGATGACATACTACTTTTTGGAAATGACATTCCAACCATGGAAGGTTTTAATAAATGGCTTGGAAGTTGTTTTTCCATCAAAGATCTTGGTGAATCCGCTGATATTCTGGGAATAAAGATCTATAGAGATAGATCAAGGCGGTTGATAGGTTTGAACCAAAGTGCATACACTGATAAAATCTTGAATAGGTTCAAGATGGAAAACTCTAAGAAAGTTCTAGTACCTATTCAAAGAAGAACAATATTGAGTACGTCTCAATGTCCAAGCTCAAAGGATGAGCAATAAAGGATGAAAGGAATCCCATATGCGTCAGCTATAGGATCCATCATGTATGCAATGATATCCACTAGAACGGACGTGTCATGCGCTTTGAGCATGACGAGTAGATACAAGCAGAATCCTGGAGATAGTCATTGGATGGCTGTTAAGAGTATTTTGAAATACCTTAGACGGACTAAGGATATGTTTCTAATATATGGATCTGGTGAGGAAGAGCTCATTGTAAAAGGTTACACGGATGCTAATTTCCAAACCGATCGAGATGATTCTCAATCACAATAGGGATATGTTTTCGTTATGAATGGTGGGGCTAGCTCTTGGAATAGCGCAAAACAATATGTGGTAGCGTTGTCCACCATAGAATTGGAATACATTGCCGCCTCATTGGCAGAACAAGAAGCTGCGTGGATAAAGAAGTTCATTGCCGACCTAGGGGTGGTCCGTACCATTCAGGACCCTCTAGATATCTTTTGTGATAACGAGGGTGCGATTGCTCAAATCAAAGAACCTCGTGCACATCAAAAGACGAGGCACATTGAGCGGAGGTTCAACTACATAAGGGATGAAGTTGAGAAGGGAAAAATATGTATTCGCAAAGTTTACATTGATCAAAACATTGCGGATCCACTCACGAAGCTCCTTGAAAGGCCAAAGCATGAAGGTACACTTGTGCCTTAGGACCTCGATATTCTAGTGATTGGATTTGATCTAATTTTGTATTTGGATATCGGAACAATTGTAGTTTTACTCATTAACATGATTATGGTTTATGATTATGACATTTTGAGTTATGTTTCATTTTAGCATGTTTAAATCCGTGAATAAATTAATTATTCTAAATGTCCGTAGTCATCATATTTGTGGGAACAAGTATGAAAGTAAGACTATTATGAACTTGGATTGGTAGATATTCATAAGGTATGAATATAGAGCAAGGATTTCTACCAAGGTTCATAGATATTTGTGGGGTACAAATATTGGATTGACCCACTCTCAAATATTACTACATGGAATCTTTGTGATTGATCATAAGTAAAATTTGAGTAAAAGGTGAATATCATAGTATCCTCCGACCTGAGATGCATATTGGGTCTTGATTTTCACCAAATATTATACTTTGACTTAGTTCTTCGCTATTCTAAAACATGACAGTACATAAGACTAGGCTCAGGTGTAGTACAAAGTGATTGTGAGAGACGTATGTAGTCAAGAAGGGATTTGTCCATCTTATTCTTTGAGAGTAAGATGTCTAAGGCCTGCTAAGTTGAATCAACAGAGAATGATCACTCTATGCCTCTGGATTTAACATGACATATGTGACAAAGGGATAAATGATTAATTTACCTAAATCGTTTCAAGTAAGGGACTTTAAGGGGATGATGTTATTGAATGGCACTTCGTCATACGTATTAGGGGTGGTGAACCGTAGTTAGGTGGTATTCACTATCTTCATCAATCTTTTATGTATCTTGTGCAAGTGGGAGATTGTAGGACTCGGTCTGCCCAAGACACATACAGTATTGATGTGGCTAGTGCGTTATGATCCAAGTCGGGCCATATCCAATAACAAGCTAGACGAACACCATAGATATTTGTTTAAATGATGTGATCATAGTAAATAAATATCAACACTTGATTTGGGAAATTGGTTTCCTAAGCAATTCCACTTGAAAGGATAATAAATTATACGGATAATTTATTTTAGAGAGATTAATTTTAATGTTATTTAAGTGGTTAAGTAACAATTAAAAGAGTTATACATGTACATGTTGCATCAAGCTTATAACATGTATATTATGTTGCATGTAACAAGTACAAGATGCATGTGATATTTTAACAAAATTTGAAATTCAAAACCCTTGGTGGGACCTATATGTGGCTGGCCACTTTAGGCCTCACCCAACCAAATCACATGCAATTTTGTCTTGGTTATTACATCCATTAATATACACAACTCTTTTCTCTCACTTAATCTCTCTCTAAGCTTTCATCTTTGTAAGAACTCTTTCTTTCTTTTCTTTTGATTTCGGCCAAAAGAGAACCAAGAAGAGAGGTTAAAATCAAGTCAAACTCCTAGCTATAAGGTGTTGGTTGGTGGCTTGAAGGGTATGCAAGCTTGAGGCATTCGTTTTTGAAGGCTTCCATTCAAAGAGCATCATCTACCTTTATTTTCCTTACTTTTAAAAGGTAATAATAATAATAATAATAAGCATTCTATGGTATGCTAATTTGCATGTTCTTGGTTTTGAGTTTTGATAGCATGCATGTCCATTTTTGGATCCGTGTTTTGGGTTTTATCTTAAAATCAGTTTTAACATAGATACACTAACAAGATTTAAAACTTTAATCCGTTGCGTTTTTACATATATTGGGTTATATGGACTTCGGTAATCTTTTTAAATCCCAACACTATCATTAGTTGTTGATGGCGTGCTAAAACCATCTAGTGATTCTTTATACCTTAACTAACAATGATATTTAGGCTTAAAACCATTTTCGAACAAATGTGTTTTTATTTCATTGATATCATTACAATATTTAAAGGTTTGACATTTGGAATGACAACAAATTGAACGACTTTCTGTATTGGCGCGATGTGCTTCGGCAGCCCTAAGATAAACTTTTAACACCCCCAGCATAAATTCCGAATTGTCGCAAAGCTTTGTTCGTCCAATCATCATGATACATCTGAAAATTAAAATAAACAAACAAGTTATGTGTATGTATGTATATCGGTGCTCTAAGGCGGTGGATCCTAAACCACTTTTTGAATATTCCATATCATGTGTATACATTTTAACGTGTTGACTATATAAGAAAATATCGGTAGCATTTACCCTTAACTCCCCAAGTATGCGTATAAAACGCAAAATCCGATGGAGTAAGAGAAAAAGCTACCGATTTTTTCTTAAATAGTCATCACGTTAAAATGTATACACGTCCTAATAAGATAGATTATTCTAAAAGTAGTCCCAAAGGGGACTACCCAAAAGTCATCTCTATTAGATAAATTTTGGACAAGTATTCCCTAAAAGGCTATGTTAAATGCATATGCTGACAAATATAGCATACCTACACTTATTATCCATACACACAAATAGGGGTTGTTCACGGTCCGGTTTTGATGGATTTTAGGTCAAACCATTATTAAAGATATTTTATTATCGAAAATCAAACCGAACCATTGAAATTAAAAAAACCAATTGAACCGAATGATTTGGTATCACGGTTTGGACTTTTACAAAAAAAAAATATATCATGTATAAACTTATAAAAGGTGTCAATGGGGGCATAAAACACCCTTTCAATTACAAACATCTATGATAATTAAATGAATATATCTTGATTACATGAATAATTCCACATTTATCTACAAGTAACAAAATATATTCAATAATCTATAAAAATATATTTTAAAATTAAAAAATACCTTCAATTTAGTGGTAAATTTAACATGATAAATGTTAAGCTTTTACTTTGCTAGCAGTGGGGAAGAAATAATGATTTTGAAATGTAGTCGTTGAAGAGCAAATAAAGTAAAAAGAAAGAAAAAGATAAATAATAATAATTTTTTGAGTTTGGAACCGCACGTTCTAGTTGAACTTATTCTAAATTTAAATTTTTTTTTCTTGAAACCGCACCTTTTGCAATTACATTTATAAAATTTTAAATTTGGGTAAAGTGCCAAAATCATCCCTGAGATTTAGTCAATAATACGATCTTCGTCCAAAGAGATTTAATTTTTGCATCTGTACCATGGTAGTTTCCCATTTTTTTCCACTTTCATCCAAATCACTAACTTAGTTAATTGTCTTCGTTAACTCAAGGGTATGTTGGTCTTTTTAAATAATTATTTAAAAAGGAAATAATAATAAAATTATTATTATTTGTAGAGTTGCCACCCCCCCCCCCCAAGCTATCACTGAACCTTTCTTGCCCACACCCCTCGCCTACCCCAGCTCCACACACAACCCCCACTAACCTAAATCTAATTCACCCTCTATACCGATCGATCTACTACCTCTCCAGATCTATTAAATGACTCTGAAGCTGATTAGGTCAGTCTGATTGTAGATGTTGCCGTAAAAGGGTTTTGCTATAATGGTGCTCATCGTCGGAGGTCTGCCATAGATCGATCTAAAATGAGTTGCCAGAGATGGAGAAAACGGATCACCTGAAAAACGACCGCTACCATTATGGTGGCGAGATTTCCGTCGCTGACAAAAACGTAACAAAACGCGACCACCCACGGATACCCATTCGGGCCTCGTTTGCGACCACCACACCTAGCCCAGATCTGTGATACCCGTTCACTCTGGAGTTGCTTGGATTTCGGCGAGTTGCAGGTTTCCGGCGGTGTTGACGATGATATATTTAGGGGTTTTGCTCGCCAGATGAACGATGTTGTCCCCCCGTGTCTCTTTAATAGTTTAATCAGATCCATTGAGACAAAGATCAAAGTTCGGTTAATCCGATGGTACAAAGTTTGGTGAAGGTGGAGTCGGTTGTTGTTATTGTGTGGAGATGGTGGTGTTCATTGTGTTGGACGTAATTTCGGACTCCAAGTCACAAGTAGGTGAACTTGAATGTCCAAAGTTGACAAGTTGGTCATAGTTGGTTCTATTTCCTAATTATGTTATATTTTCTAATTGTATTGTAATGTCTTGGCTAGCAAGTATGGTTAGACATTATAGATTGTGGTGTGAGGTGTAACCGAGTTAGGGTTCATCTAGAGACACACACGAGATGTAACCGAGTTAGGGTTCATCCAGTTGCAACCAAGTTAGGGTTCATCAATAGTCAAACCGAGTTAGGGATTGATAGGATTGTAATAAGTTTTTGGAGTTAGATTTTCTGATTAATATAAACGAGAGTTAGTCGTTTAATTTGTGCTTGATTAGTGCTTGATTATCAATCCGGGACTTGAATTGGTATCAGAGTCAAGTTCAAGAAATCGATAAAGTAGGCGGCTGATGACGGGGGTAGCCCATGGAATTGATAAAATGGCTTTCACACATTAACGCTAAAAGGGTTAAAAGGTTAAAAGCTTCGTTTCCCGCCCAAATTTAGGGAAACAAGTACGTGAACAGTAACCACGTGCAACAGTACGATGTCAAATCACTATTCACATTAATGTTCCCTCTGAACAAGGGACATGCTCAGAAAAAGTATTATTATTTTAATCAATAACCAACGGTTAAAAGCTTCCCGCCCATAAAAGGTCAACCCTCTAGCAAACTGGAGGTTAACTAGTTTATCCACTGGACAAAAGGCTTGCATCTCTCCCTCTATAAAAAGATGACCCATCCATAAACAAGAACACACCATATTGGAGAGTTAACATATACTCTCTAATCTTCTCTTCTTCCTTGAGAAACCTGCACATTGCTTGTTTCTTTCTTACTCCAAGAGCATCATAGCTTCACCAAGAACTTCATCCAAAAAACGGTCTCAAACACCTCGGTCTTGGATCTCCGGTGAACTATAACAAATAACAACAAACTAGTGAACCTCTCTCAACATTTTACAAACGTAGAGGGACACCACGACCTGCGTTAGGTTAACCTGAACCCTTGAAGCCTGTTAGCCTAACCAGTCCATTCACTATCATTGGTCTTATCTTTGTTGTAGCAACAAGTTGGCGCCCATCGTGGGGCCACGCCGCTTACTTTATCTTAAAGACCAGTAGTGTAGCTCAATTTTCACTAAAATCACCATGTCGGAAGGTGGATCTCCCGATGAAGTCGACCAAGTGTCAAGAATACCGACACCAAGCGCCGGCCAGGAAACTCCGGCAGCAACCACACCTTTTTCACCCCGGGAGGAACTCCGATGGAACCTTTGTTCCTCGAGTTTTCACCTTTTCGAACTCCAACCCCTTCACGATCCGGAGTTCCTTCTCCTTATGCAGGAGTCACGAACACCCCGGAGCGTGTCAACTTGACAATGGAAGGGGTATCACGGCATTTTTTGCAACTAAGACATCTTCTTAACCAACACGTGAGCCAAGAAAGAGAAAAGGGGATAAGAATAAGGCTAGAGTATGACAATCCGGAGCCTTCATTGTCGCTCGGACGTCCACGTTCCCCTCTAACCAGCTCACGACCGGCTGCTTCTCATTTAGAAGCTGGTTCAAGTGTAACCTACCAACCTTTTAACCCATCTCCTTATACCTACGGGAGACCAAGCCCAACGGCTTTCCCTTTGTTCACATCACAACCCCTCGGGCATGAGACCACTCTCGACCAAATATGGCAGTCACCGGCTTCAAGTGTTCCTCCTACAGCCACTACATGGGAGCAAGCCATGACTGTCTTGCCCTTGGCTAGGAGTGTATCGCTAAGCACCCCTATGGGAACAAACCAAATAGCAACAACTCCTGAAAGCCTTCAAGGCTTTAACCTCATGCCTCAGATGATGGCTCAAATAATGGCACACTTCCCTTGGACCCAGCTCATCAACCAAACGTTGGGTACTCACCAAGGAACGACGAGTCATAATCTCACTACAAGGGTAGAGGAAGACCTTGCAAAGCCTTACAAGCCCGGTAACCTATCTTGTTTCTCTCAACAAATCGCCGATTATGACTCTCAAACAAAAATGAAGATGCCATCCCATATAAAAACAAATGATGGGACCGAAGATCCCGAAGACCACCTCCAGGTCTTCACTCGTGCAGCCATAATCTAAAAGTGGTCTCACGCTGAATGTTGTTTGATGTTCATGCAAACACTAATTGGATCAGCCAAGATATGGTTCAACAACCTTCCTGCCCAAAGCGTTCGAAGCTTCGATGATCTGAGCAAAGGATTCTTGGCCAACTTTTCACAACAAAGAAGGTACGTCAAGGATGCCACGGTTATTTTTCAGATAAAACAAACTGATGATGAAAGCCTTCGAGACTTCATCGAAAGATATAAGAAGGAAGGGTTGACATATGTGGGGGCCGATGATAAAATAAGGGTGGCAGGCTTCATGAACGCCATCACCTCTAAGTACCTCACAAGGGACTTTAACAAGTGCCTCCCCGAAACCCTTGAAGAAGCTCTCGAACGAGCTGAGGCTCATATCCGAGGAGAAGAGGCTTTTGATTTCAAAGAACAAAGAAAAAGAGCTCCTAGTTGGCGAGGCAACAGCCCCAACCGAAAGAAAGGGAACTTTAATCCATGTGACAAATATCCAAAGAACTTAGATCAACGAAGGCCTGAAGGTCGGAACCCTCCAAGCAGGGAGAAGACTGTGAACTTCACAGCCTTAACCAAGACCCCTCAGGAGATCCTTGCCACCAAGAGGTAAAACACAATTTCTGACCTCCTCGACCCTTGCCCAAAAGAAAGAAAAACGAAAACTCCACCCAATTCTGTGAGTTCCACGAAGAAAAAGGTCACCACACCAACGATTGCTTTCAACTTAAGAGAATAACTGAGGAAGCCGTTAAGTCTGGAGAATTGGCCCATTTGGTGAAAGGGGTCAAAGACAAGATGGCCGAAAGAAAAAGAAAAGAAGTGAATATGGTGAATATAGACCAAGGTGTTCCCCACAAACGACAACGCTTGGAGGCTTGGGAGCTTCAGTGCGTCTGCTTCCCACCACCTCAAGGTGACTTACTCTCAAACCCTTTGGTGGTAGAAGCGATCGTGGGAACACTCAAAACAAGCAAAGCCTACATCGACACAGGGGCGGCCACAGAGATCATGTATGAAAGGTTCTTCAATCAACTAATCAAGGAAGAACGTTCAAGGCTTCAACCCTCCGGGTCCTCTATAAAAGGTATCGCCGATATACCCTTGAAGCCTATAGGCCAACTAACCCTTGATGTTTGTTTTAGTTAAGGCAAGATGAAGAAAACCATACCACTCACTTTTGTGGTTATCAGCATACCTTCCAACTATGATGTAATCATATGAAGACCAGGATAATGTTCGTTCAACATGGCTGTCTCGGTTGGTCAAGGTGCCGTAAAATTTCCCACCGATATGGGAATTGCAACCCTTCAACCTACCCAAGAGGTTTACATGGTTGAAGGGGAAAGCCCACGAAATAAAGATGACGAACAAAGCTTGATCATAAACCCAAAGTATCCTGAACAAAAGGTACGGGTAAACACAAGCCTTTCCAAAGAAACTCTCTCGCACCTTGAGAAGTTGTTAGTATGCTACAACGATGTCTTTGCTCGGTGCCCGGAAGACATGACCGGCATCCCTCGAAGCATTGCCGAGCACGAGCTAAAAATACCACCTGATGTCAAGCCTGTTGTCCAAAAGAAACGAAGTGTGGCTCCTGAATGAAGCTTGGCAGCATGCCAAGAGGTTGAAAAGCTTGTCCTAGTTGGAATCCTACGGGAGGTCAAATATTAATCTTGGGTGGCTAATCCAGTCATGGTTCGAAAGCCTGACAAGTCTTGGAGGATGTGCATTGACTTCAAAGACTTGAACAAGGCATGCCCGAAAGATTGCTATCCTTTACCCGAGATGGACCTCAAGGATGACTCTTCAACCGGCCATCCTTCGAAGTGTTTTCTCGACGCTTACAAGGGATATCATCAAATCCTCAAGAAATTGGAAGATGAAGAAAAAAACTGTTTTCCACACGGAAAAGGGTATTTTTTGTTATCAAAAGATGCCTTTTGGCCTACGAAATGCGGGAGCAACCTACCAACGTTTGATTGACAAAGCATTTGCCAGCCAAATCAGCAGAAACTTAGAAGCTTATGTTGATGATCTGGTAATCAAAAGCAAAACCGAGCATCAAATGCTTGATGACATAGAAGAAACCTTCCAAAACTTGAGGAATATCAACATGAAACTCAACCCTGAAAAATGCTCATTTGGGTTCGAAGAAGGCAAGTTTTTGGGACACATTGTGGGGAAACAAAGCATAAAAGCCAATCCCAACAAAGTCAGGGCTGTTCTTGAAACTAAATCTCCACAAAGCAAAAAAATAAGTGGAAAGCTTGAACGGAAGGCTTGCAGCCTTGAAGCGTTTTACCTCCAAGCTCGCTGAAAGATCCTTACCCTTCTTCAAGACGCTAAGGGTTGCACCAGCAAAAAAGACTTCAAGTGGACGGAAGAAGTAGAAGAAGCCTTCAACCAAATGAAGCAACACTTGGCTTCACTTCCAGCCATTGCAGCTCCCGAAACGGGAGAACTGATCTATGTCTATCTCTCAGTCGCTGAAGAAGCACTAAGCGCGGTCCTAACCATCGAACGAAAAAAGTTCAGGTACCCGTTTATTTCTTTAGTAAAACATTAAAACTGGCAGAGATCAAATATCTTCCTTTGGAAAAACTTGCCCTGGCCATAATTCAAACTACCAGAAGGCTTCGAAGGTACTTTCAAGCACACCCTATACAAGTGGTCACTGACCAACCCATCAAGAGTGTGCTTGAAAAACCAAAAAATCCAGGCCGATTGGCCAAATGGGTTGTGGAGCTAGGTGAACATAACATCACCTATGTACCAAGAAAAGCTATCAAAGCCCAAGTCTTGGCGGATTTCATTGTAATAATCCAAAGCAAGTCATTCCTGAAATACATACAACTGCCACTGAACCTTCTGACCCTGAATCCTGGAAGCTTTTTACCGATGGAGCTTCCAGCATTGAAGGGTCAGGAGCTGGGCTCATTTTAATCAACCCCGAAGGGTTAGAATTCAAATATGCTCTCCGACTTGAATTTCAGACCACCAACAACGAAGCTGAATATGAAGCATTGATCGTTGTTCTAAAAATTGCTAAAGAGATGAAGATCCAAAAGCTACAAGTCTTCACAGACTCGTTGCTTGTTTCAAGTCAAGTCAATGATGGCTATTTAGCAAAAGAGCCCAACATGAAGAGGTATCGTGATAAGGCAAAAGGGTTAATGAACACATTTCAAGAATGAACTATTAAACAAGTACCAAGATCACAAAACAAAAGAGCCAATGCCCTAAGCAAACTAGCATCCCTCACATTTGTACATCTCACCAAGAAAGTTTTGGTTGAAGTGTTGAAAACTCCTTCAATCCAAGAATTGGAGGTTCATTATGTAATCACTGAAGAAGGTCCCAATTGGATGACTCCCATAGAAAAGTTCCTCAAAAATAGTGAGTTACCTCTGGACCAGACAGTGGCTGAAAGGGTTTGAATCAAGTCCCAACAGTATGTGTTGCAAGGAGAAACCCTTTATAAAAAGGCCTACCTTGCACCACTACTAAGATGTGTGGGCCCTGATAAAAGTCAATATCTGATCAAATAGGTTCACGAGGGGATATGTGGAGCTCATTTTGGGCCAAGAACGGTGGTTGCAAAGCTGATGAACCTTGGATACTTCTGGCCCATAATGCACCGAGATGCAACCGAACAGCTCAAGAAATGTGAAGCTTGTCAAATTCATGCACCGGTTTCGAAAAGCCCTAAACACGATCTATTTCCCATCTCTTCGGCTTGGCCATTCCACAAGTGGGGAATGGATATCGTTGGTCCATTCCCACCAGCCAAGGGTGGGGTAAAATTTTTGTTAGTAGCCGTAGACTACTTCACCAAGTGGCCTGAGGTCAAACCACTTGCAAAAATAACGGGCAAACAAGTCATCAACTTTGCATGGGAAAGCATCATCTGTCGCCATGGGCTGCCAGGAGTGTTGGTCACGGATAACGGGAAGCAATTTGCTGAGAAGCCTTTTAGCACATGGTGCAAAGAATTCAGAATCACCCAAGTTTTCAGCTCAGTTGCATACCCACAATCCAATGGCTAAGTTGAAAGAACAAACAGAACCATTGTGGAAGGTATCAAAGCAAGGCTGGGAATACATAACAACAATTGGCTTGATGAACTCCCAAATGTTCTATGGGCAATAAGAACAACCGAAAAAACAAGTCACAAACGAACACCTTACAGCTTAGTGTTCGGATCGGAAGCTGTAATCCCAGCCGAAGTCGGAGTTGTGACTCAAAGAACACTCAACATGGACCTCGAATCAAATAACAATGAGACCATGTTGAATTTACAACTCCTTGAAGAAATCCGTGATCAAGCCACAATACAAGAGGCTAAGTACAAACAAAAAATGGAAGCTTATTACAATGCAAGAGTGAAACATGAACGTTTCAGGCTAGATGATCTTGTACTCCGAAACAACGAGACCAGCAAGAAAGAAAACCAAGGAAAACTAGGCCCAAAGTGGGAAGGACCATACACAATCCTTGAAGCTCACAAGTGTGGATCCTACAAGCTGGCCGACGCAGAAGGCAAAAAGCTTCCAAGACATTGGAACGGCAAAACCCTTAAAAGGTTCCATACATAGTCAAGATCTTAAAATGCATTTCAAGAGATGTATAGATCTCCTTTTTGTAAACAACAACCTCTTGAATGAATGATGAAGTCTTTATCATCACTTGTCTTAACTATCCTATAATCAGGTTGAGAACCTAGCAAGAAACTCCATGGCAAGGGCCATGTAAGGGGATGACCTCCCAGGCCACATCGCTAAATAGGTTCAAGGGTTAAATGAACCTATATAAGGGGTGAGTTCCTATATCAATCCAACTCCATGAGACTTAGAAAATTTTTTCAAACAAAACTTGTCTCATAGACGGGTCTGAACAGCCTACATCAATTCGTTCCTTAAGCTTTGAAAAAGTTTACGAAACAAATATATACTAATTAATTGTATAAAGGATAGACAACATGTGCTTTTTACCTAATGAAGCCTTGAAGCTAAAGTGACTGCAGCACTAAAACTTCTTAAGGAAAGTTAGCTAAAAACACATCAAACTAACAAGAGAAGCAACCAAAACACAATACATAAAACATTACGATTCATAAGAAAGGCCTTCCAAGGCCATAACCAGCATCATACATAATAAGCCATTAAGGCTAAACAAAGGAAATCACAGATATTCCCATAATAAGTATTCAAACGGCCAACAACAACCATAAAGCATAAACCTTAAGGGTTTCATGCCAAACCTAAATTGTTCAAAGTACATAACATTGTTTAAGAAGTGCTAAGAAAGCTACGAATAAAGTGTTCAAACATCATAAACAGGCTTCGAAGTACTAGCCTCACCACTTTTCCCTTTCTTGGACTTCTTCACTTCTGGCCCACCACCAGCAATGGTCGAACCTTCGAGGCTTGCCACATGAGACCTATCACTGTCTCCGGATAAAGTTTCTTCACTATCGCCAGAATAGGAGCGCTTCTTAGACAAGGACTCAAGCACTTCAGAGCAAACTTTCTCATCAAGACTGGTTGGTTTCAAGCCCTGCAAAACGGAAAGAGGTTTACCAAAGCAAGACGAAACTTCACCCACATAGGGGTAAGTGAGCCTTTCCATTGCACGGACTAAATCTGAGAAGAGCTTAGAAGCTTCACGGTTGAACATAGGAGACTGCTCCAAAGGTTGACCAGCTTCGTGATGATTGAAGCCAGCAACAAAGCCCAAATGCTTCCCATAGCCCAGCAGCTTTGTGTAAACATCGCCCAACACCGAGTTAAACTCAGAAGAATGAAGCAGGTAACTCACAACCTGATGAAACCCATGCTCAATTAGCCATCGGTTGTCATTGGTAGTCTGGGTGACTGAAGCCTTCAGGCCTTCTTTCTCCATCTCAAAGGCTTTCCTCTGCACCTCAAAGGCTTCCCTGTCAGCATCCAACTTAGCTCTGTCAGCTTCCATTTCTTTCTTCAACCCTGCTATCTCAACCTCGTGCCCACGGGACAACTCATCAATCTTCTTCACATAACCCTCCTCCATCTTTGAAAAAACGTCAACCTCTTTCTTCATGGCTGTCATAGAGGCCTTCATCTTTTCCTTCTTCTTCGAAAAATTCTCATACTCCTGCATCCACTTTCGAAAACGAGTAACGCTCTCAGCCAAAAGGGCAGAAAGGTTGCAAGAACTAAAGATTAACCTTGACAACATGGAATCACCCTCCATCTTAGAAATAGTGTTTCGAACCCCTGGAGGAGCAAAGTTAGCCAACACATCAGCACAGAATTCCGGGTCTTTGAAGCTATCTCCAACCTTAACATACCACTCAGGCACATAAACTTTATTTCCATCCAACCCTTGAACCGTTGCCATCACAACCTTCTTACCAGTCGAATTCTTCTTCTTGGAAACAACCAAGCCTTTCTCCTTTTCCCCATCCACACTTGGACCCTGATCTTCGACAACTTGAATATCATCACTAACTTCAACCGGTTCGTGAGAAGATGATGGGCCAGAAGACTTCAACAAACATCGCGTGGAACGACGAGTAGAAGCTTTAGGAGAAGCAGCCTTGGTAAACCCTTTAACGTTCGGAAATCCCACATACCCTGAACCTTCGAACCTACTCTCTTTCCCTCGAACCACATCATCATCCCCAGCAGTAGCTGCAACATCCGTAAACCCAACATCTGAAGTATCATCACTCTTCAAAAAATCCAAAGCCGACATAACTACAAAAACAAAGGAAATCTATCAAAAGGCATATCGGTAAAGCAAAACAAGTACAGGGTAAACAAACACATACCCTTAACATCCCTCATAAGCACGGGATCCCAATTAGGCTTATCCCATAATTTGCTAATTCCTAACAACACAAGAAGATGTTCGGGAAGAGGACGAAGACGCGATGGACATTTCCTAATCGACTTCAAAACACATCATTAAACTCCGATTTGGCCGGCTCCGGTTCGTTTAAAACAGCCTCGGGTTTTCTCCAAACGGATTTAAAAGGAAGAATGGAATCGGAAACAAAGAAAAAACGGTCCTTCCAAGAACCAAGAGTCGTAACCATCGACGAAACTAAACATGTATCAACCTGAGTATGTTCAAAGGTGTACCAATCGCCGTTCTTCGCTAAACGAAAGAAACAGCGAAAACCCAAAAGCGACGGATCATAGCCTAAAGCTCTACATAATACCTCAAAGTGTAAAACCCTAGCAAGACCTAAGGGGTGAATCTGACCAAACGACACACGGTAATACTCCAACACATTCAAAACAAAAACCGAAAATGGATGGCAAATGTTTGAGAATTCAAAATGCCGGCAATAAAGAGCAACGAAACCCGCCGGACAACGATCGATTGACGAGTCGGCCGGCGGAGCAACCGGTTTTAAATCTAAACCTATACCCCAATCGAGGCAGAAATATTCAACCTCCTCTTGGGTTAATCAAGAAAAACTGACCGACGGATCTTTACAAGCACCAATAAAATTGAAAGAAAAGGGAAAGATTTTAACTAACCTGATGAAGGAGTGAAAGAAACTTGATGAATGTTTGAGAGAATATTTTGGAACTTTAGAGAAAATATGAAGAAACTCATTTATAACCACTACTAAGAGCAGTTATTGAAAACCGCAACATGCAGTAACCATCAAATCAATTGTCTTGTCAGAAATACAAAAAATAACCAAAACCGTTCGAAGCCTCGAAGCCTTTGAGCAAAAAAAATGTGTGTAAAAGTCAGAAGCCCTTGAGCCTACTTCTCAAAAACCTTTGAATTGGGGGGGGGGGGGGGGGCTGATGACGGGGTAGCCCAAAGAATTGATAAAATGGCTTTCACACATTAACGCTAAAAGAGTTAAAAGGTTAAAAGCTTCATTTCCCGCCCAAATTTAGGAAACAAGTACGTGAACAGTAACCACGTGCAACAATACGATGTCAAATCACTATTCACATCACTGTTCCCTCTGAGCAAGGGACATGCTCAGAAAAAAGTATTATTATAATCGTTACCCAACGGTTAAAAGCTTCCCGCACATAAAAGGTCAACCCTCTATCAAACTGGAGGTTAACTAGTTTACATACTGGATAAAAGGCTTGCATCTCCCTCTATAAAAGGATAACCCAGCCATTAACAAGAACACACCAGATTAGAGAGTTAACATATACTCTCTAATCTTCTCTTCTTCCTTGAGAAACTTGCACATTGCTTGTTTCTTTCTTACTTCAAGAACATCATAGCTTCACCAAGAACTTCATCCAAAAACCGGTTCTTAACATCACGGTCTTGGATCTCCGGTGAACTATAACGAATAACAACAAACTAGTGAACCTCTCTCTATACGTTTTGCAAACGTAGAAGGACACCACGACCTGTGTTAGGTTAACCTGAACCCTTGAAGCCTGTTAGCCTAACCAGTCCATTCACTATCATTGATCTTATCTTTGTTGTAGCAACACATTGTATGAACAGGAGATAAGACAAGTAAAAAAGGTGATTTTTTTATCTCTTTGTTTCTTGTGACGAAGAAGACAAAGAACATATTTCTTTGGTTTACTTGCTTTGCAATTAAAAAAAAGGAAAAGGAACTCAAAGTAAAGGATTTGTTTTTCACAAGTCTTCTTTACGAAGAAAAACAAATCATAGTTGAAGCAATTAAAGGTTTTCACATAATTCGGTTTTTTGAGAGATATTCATAACCATGTTTCGCAAACAAGTATGTTCGGGTATGAAAAGTTGTTCGGGACTGATTGATTTATTCGTATTGTTTCGCCGGACGGGACTGGAGCAAGGGCTTGGACAAGTGGGTTCAATTCAGGGTTCGCTTTTATACGGGTTGAACGAGACCTATGGGTTTGATATTTTGGATCGATTCGGGAACTTAAGAAGATCAAGAAGACTAATGTTCGCTAGATTAGATGGAGCGGATATGCGAGTTTATACGGCCGAGGGAATGGACGGGAACATGGTCACAGAGGTACCCGAGTTTGGGAGAGCCGAAAGAATACAATCATGAATCAAGGAGAGTTCCGGGAGATCAAGACCGATATGATGAAGACCAAGATAATGAGGACCAAGAGGGTTGTGAAAGCCGAGATGGTCAAGATTATGAGTCAAATCAGATAGGGCAAAAGAGACATGCTCGAAGTTGAAGATTCACCTATTTTGAGTCAGAAATTAGGGGGTGATTGTTGGACGTAATTTCAGACTCCAAGTCACAAGTCTAGAAACGTGAAGGACCAATGTTGACAAGTTGGTCATAGTTGGCTATGTTTCCTAGTTACGTTATATTTTCTAATTGTATTGTAATTATAATAGGTAATGTCTTGGCTAGCAAGTTAGGTTAGTCTATATAAACCGATGTATGGTTAAACATTATAAATTGTGGCATGAGGTGACCCGAGATGTAACCGAGTTAAAGTTCGTTCATCTAAATGCAACCAAGTTAGGGTTCATCAATAGTCAAACCGAGTTAGGGTTTGATAAGATTGTAATTAGCTTTTAGAGTTAGATTTTCTTATTAATATAAACGAGAGTTAGTCGTTTAATTTATGCATGTTTGATTATCAATTCGAGACTTGACATTGTTTATGGTGACCAGGGCCGGCCCAACAGCTTTGTTGGGCCAAGCCAGGGCTTTAGGCCCCAAAAATATGAAGGCCTCCAATTAAAAAAATATATATTAGGTTTATTTACGTTTGTCTGCTGAAGTGAAGCGAGGAATGAGAATGGAGGCATGGAAGGAAGATAGCTGAAGCGACAATCTTGGAAAACCCCACGCACGCGAATTAACGAAATTGATGGGATGGAAGACGGAATCAACAATCACCATTCTTGGCTAAGACTCTAGAATTCAATTC
Source organism: Bidens hawaiensis (assembly GCF_021521415.1). NCBI lineage: Eukaryota > Viridiplantae > Streptophyta > Magnoliopsida > Asterales > Asteraceae > Bidens > Bidens hawaiensis. The sequence goes on along the minus strand of NW_027497768.1, from coordinate 12,375 downwards.
ATTAAATTCTGTCATGTTCACATTCTTTAAGTCTCAAGTCCCTCTATTTCTTTCGATTTGCAGGTTGAGGGTGACTACCTGTGCCATGAGCGGGTGAGTGTGTCTATCTATTTCACACAGCCAATAAATTTAATTGAGACTCATGTGCACTAATTGTGACACCTCTGTTCAATTGAGGTTACTTTACACTTTATGTGTTTATAATGATTAATCATTATTCTTGCCCAATTTAAGGTTGCTTTCACACTATAAACTTTGCCCAATTTTTGATATTTTTTAGAATTTGTCAATCTATTATTATATTTTGTTACTTGAATATGAAGGTTATTTGCTATCACGTTGCATTGTTATTTGCTACTTGTTTCAATGTTAAATCGACACTGAACCTACAAGTCAGTTATGCATATAAATAAAAAATATAAAGGGAAACTTTAATTAAATCATAAAAAAGAGAGTTTTTTAAAAGTTTCACAACCACAATAACTACACTTAGTGAACCTACAAATGACAAAAATCCTTTAAACAATGAATCTATAAATGACGAATAACCTAATATGAACCTACCATTGAGGAACTTCCAAATGCTTAAACGATCTGACTCTGTTGTCGATTGAGAAGATTTTTCTAGTAGTAAACTAGCAATTAGTTATGATTTCATTAAAATATGTTCATCATATAAAGCTATGAAAAGTAAATTTCATGCAAATGTTTTTTTTGACATCGGGCAAAAAGTATAACATAAAAAAGAAAAACAACTCCGTCAACTAAAAGGTCTCAAGCCTAGATAAAAGAGGAGGGTTTATACTAAAAGGTTTTTAAAAAGGCTCCAACTGTTTAGTTAGTTTAAGGCTTTCGAAATCCACTAAACGGTCCCAAGCCTAGGTAAAGGAGGAGGGTTTAAACTAAAAGGTTTTTAAAAAGACCCCAACTGTTTAGTTAGCTTAAGGCTTTCGAAATCCTTGGTCCGCCATTGATGGTGACAGAGATGGTATTCATATCATCTCTCAATACTTGATAATTGAATAAAATACATTAACATAAAAACCAAAATAGTTTTTTAAGTTAACTAAGAAAATTAACTGATTTAGACTTGATAATTGAATAAAATAATAAATTAACATAAAAACCAAAATAGTTTTTTAAGTTAACCAAGAAAATTAACTGATTTAAACGTGATTGACAAGAAATAAAAAAACATAACATCGATAGTTAAAAAAAAAATCTTTTTTAACAAAAACCTAAGTGACAATTCTAGCACTTTACTCTTTAAATTTTGATCAACTTTGTTAGTAAGGTGCGGTGGAGCCTTGAAACCGCAATTTATTTGTATTTCAGTCATAACACCTTTTACCTATTTGTCATAGCACCTTTTACCTATTTGTGTAAAAGTGGATGTAAATATAATATTGATGACGTGAAACTGTGGCGGGTCGGCAACAACAAATAGACTAGGATATCAATGGTGAGTCAACCAGGAGCACTGAACATGACAGAGTCCCCAACATGTGATTATTCATATCAATTGTCTTTTAACAAAATAAAAAGAATATTGATCATTTCAAACTTATACATGACAACATTTAGACAAAACCAAACCCTCCACTACTTATTTTGTTGTACCGTAGCTTATTTTTCTCACACCAACAAAAAACAACACTTAAAAAAACATAATTCAAACCCAAGACATCTACACATGCAACTCAATTGCGACGTATATAATTGGCTTCTGTGATTCTGACTTGTCTCCCACCTACAAAATGACAGGACTCTTTTTAGTAATCCATTAGAAAGTAGTCTCTTTAGTAATCGATGAAAAAATAAGTTACCAATCGAAAGCAATGCTTAAGTTACTTAAGTGCATTTTTAAAATCTCGGTTTGATTCATGGCAAGCTCAATTGGAAAAAGTAAATGCTAAATGAGCCGAATTGACCTGTTACAACTTGTTAGTGGGTTTAAAAGTCTGTTTAAAATGAAAGCCTAAGTTTTAATTAAAACTTCAATAAGCCAGAACCGTGCTGAAATAGCTTGTTTATTTGAAAATTCAAACTAACTTGATATTTATCTGAAAGAGGTTACCCGAATTCAGACATTTCAACTTGTTATTAAGATGAATTAATGCTATTATTTATTTATCTTAATAACGAGCCGATAAATATCGATAAGATGAATTCTATGGAATTTATCTTAATGAACCGATAATTTTTAGGTCGTCAAGATATGAGCAAGGCGGGGTGATCCTTGTTTATATATAACCTATATATAGCGGTTTTACAGGAGTGATTCTTGATGGTACCTGTATCCGTGGAATCCTCCTCCACTACTTGAGCTGATATCGCTGGATAAGTATTCAAGTCTTGTTCTTCCCCATAGGCATCATACCCTAACCGAGACGGAGACTGATCATCGGTAGTAGGAGTAGTTTCATATCCCGGAGGATTCCCCCTATTTACCACTTGATCATAAGGCGGAATGCCCATGGAAGGTGGCGGTGGTGCTCCAAAACTACTACCCATCAACGGCTCCCTATGGACCACATCTTCACGAGTCTCTTCGTTAGGATTTCCAACACTACCCTTCAACTGCTCCCTATTCACATCTCCCCCATAGCTATGATGGTCACCATGAGGCATGTCGGTGGATAGTGGTGGTGCATCGTCTTTCTCCTCCTGCACCTTCACGTGAGTGTGTTTCCCAATACTACCCTTCAACGGCTCCTTATTTTCATCCCGCTGGTCGGTGTGACGAGTTCCGTAAGTCGTTGACAGTGGCGGTGCCGAACCGCGTTTCTCCTCGTCCTGCCACTGCGCAAACGACCTCACCGGTGGGTCTAGTATATCGGAGTGACTTGCGTAAATATCCTCGGCTAACACCGGTGTGCCCATAACAGTGGGTTCCACCAGACCACTCCTGACCACCGATGAATTATTCACTGCATGGATCGATAATTAACCATTATGTTTTGATTTCACTAATTAACAAGCATTTATTTAAACAATATTATTATAAACAAACTGTAAGCAAGTAATTAATGACTACCAGTCTCTGCTTCATCTTTGAGCTCTGATCCGCCATGATGCCCATGCTTGATTGTAGCCTTCAACTTGTCGACCTTCTCTTTCACCTTCTTCATTGTCGATTTCGTCTCTCCACTACGCTTCTCTCTGCCATGAACATCTGCAATACATTCAAAACTAATTAGGAAATTAATAAAATCTATGTAATAATGGTGTATGTGTGTGTATTAAGTAACTATGAAAGTGTAACAGATATGGTGTTACCGGTGGTGGAATGTTGACGATCCTCATGGTCACGTTCGTGGGTGCGGTGCAATTGTGCTTCCATAACTACTAGAATATTGTTTTGTTTTGATTTTATGAGTTTGTGTGATGAGAGTGTAAAAGGTGGTGCATTTTAAGGAGAAAATAATAAACGGATAAGGATACGATGTTGCCAGGTCCGATAAAGGCTAGAGAGGTGGACGGCTGACACGTATCATACGCTGAACAGGTGGCATGAGTCACCATTTTACTAGCTTCATCATCACCATATGAGATTGTCTTTACTTGAATGTAAAATTTGGACGGCTACTGGTACATATTAGATAAGATTTAAACTTTTTCGCAACTATTTTTAATTCAGGAATATCTCATAAATAAATTAATTTTCAATTTTTAAAAATGTTTCAGTTATGTTATTCATATATAATATCTTTTTCTAAAAGTGTTTCAGTTATGTCATTCATATATAATATATTTTATTATAATATATATATATATCCCTTATATATTTTATATAATATTTTATTAATTTTTTATCATTATTAGTTGAGACTTGTATATTACCAACATAATTGTGTTTGGCAGGTTCTTGAAGTTGATCATTGTTGAAAATGGCGAAAAACGAGTCCTAAACGAGAAGCTTAAAACGCATCGAAAAATGAACCAGAAGGAGAACAGGTTGGACCATCCGGTCAGATCGGCCCCATTGGAGCACGCCACGTCGCACGGGCAGCTACCCAATACCTGGTCGCGTGGCGCAGCCAGCCTATTTTCCCCGAAAGTTTCTGATCTTGGTCAAGTTTTGGGTCCATTTCACAATAAATGCACTCTTAACTTAACCTGAAAAAACCCAACAAACCAGAGCCGGATTTGGAGTTTCTTGGAACTTAGAATTGCAATAGTTAGCGATTTTGAAGGCAATGAATCGTCCGGTGAAGCGCTACTAGATCAAGATCAAAGACTACGGGTTTTATCACCTTTAATCATTCGTTTCTACTTTTTTCACCATGACTTCTTTTATCATTGTTTTGTTAGATTTTAAGATGCTAGGCTAAACTTAACAGATTGCATAGGCTACTTATGAACCATCGTTGATGTTTTGATTTTAGTTGGATTATTATTTTCCGTTATGCTTTTATGATTCGGTATACTATTTGATTTTATTTGATTGATTTGTATGTGCAATTGGTTTTGCTTGTTCTAGTTTTATTATTTCACATAATCCTTGGTGATTGTTTCATATGATACGATTTTATTAGGTTATCTTCTGTGTGCTTTTGACTAGTTTATGATTGAATTCAAATAGAACCATAGGAATAATATTATTAGTCAAACGAATAAAAGTGGGCTGCTAACCTAGAAAGTTGTAAAGTGATAAGTAGTCTGTCTTATGTTTTATTACTCGTCTTTGTTAATTAGTTATTTTTATTAGTGTAATATTAATTAATTTAAAACCCTCCTTTATTAAATATAAAATAAATAGGCGTGTCGGTCAATTAAGTCTAATTAGTTAATTTACGTAATTAAAAGAGTCTAATGGGTTCGATATCCGAACTTACTTAGCTATACTAGAGTCGATCTGTTGACTTGCCGGTCAGTAGTTTAGTCGAGTTTTAAGAGTCTAGAATTATTACTTAGTGTCTAGATTAGCGTAATTTAGTTAATAATTATTTGACTACTTTTAGTACATCAACATGTCTTTGCGCGAATGCATAATCAAAAGAGTAAAGACTCATAACAATATATTAATATAAAATCAAATACATAATATATAATTTCTCAACTTTGTTTTTTTTTAACAAATACGGAGATAGGGTATTAAAAAGCCTCAAATACCCACGAAACAATGCTCGCGGATCATTCAAGACTTCCTCAGAAGACATTTGCGGGTTATCCGCAGCACCCGCATAATGAATGGAGGATAAACACCAAAGGAGCACAAGTTCAAATAATTATACTAAAAGGTAAAGAATGTAACACCCCGACCAAAGGCGGATTATACATCGGGGCGCCACATATTGTTTCATTACTCGTGACACTATTGGGTGTCAATATTTAATAAATACATTCATTCGCGCACGCGCAAGTAGACACAAGATAACATAAAGCAACATAATTCAATATATTATAAGGCAAAATATTCGAACAACAATAACTTGTCTTGATACATTTTAATCTAGGTCCAAAAGTAAAAACGTCCTACGTGTCCACAAGCTCCAAATGTAGCTACAGCAAACCTGAACATGTGTTAAAATAAAACGTCAAACACTTGCGTGTTGGTGAGAAATCAAGTTTAATACAATACATAGATAACAATAAATCTGCGCGCAACATGTGTATGTCTGGTTTTCAACAAGGGTGTAATCTGATCGGGACCAACTCTAAGATTCATAGACTGCCAGTGCTCACAATTGAGCTCACAAACAAGACAAACTGTGCATGTGCAAACAAAAGAGAAAATCATAAACGATAGTTCTCCCGTGTTCATCTAATGGTACCATGAGAACTGCGGAATAGACCGACAAGACGGTTAATGATCCACACATACAAATAAACAGCCAAGTCTACGTCCTCAACACATGGGATACTGCGCGACTAAAGTTCATAAACAGTTTAAGACTCTAAGTTTGTATGAACACATGAACATCCCAAAACATTAAAAGCAAAAAGGGATTAGGTACGAGATTACTCACTTGATAAACGATGCGGTGTAAGATAAAGCAAGAGCCAACTTTAAACAAGCACAAGTTAACCTATAAATAAGATTATTGTTTTAATGATCTGTTTTAAGTCTTGATTATAAGTTTGCATAAGTAAATTATTATATATAATATATATATTACCGAAAATCAGGGCAGATGAGAGGAGAAAACGGAGGCAAGAGAGGAGGCGGCAGAAGGACAATCGGTAGAGAGCAAAGGAAGAGAGATAATAAGTGTTTGTGTGTGTAGTGTTAAGAAAAATAAGATTATTATTTATAGGGAAACCCTAGGAGACATGAATCCAGAAAAAGGGGAAAAGATTCCAAGACAAACAGAACAAGACAAAACAAAAGATAACAAAAGATATCAAAAGTAAGTTCAGAAAGTAAAAGATATCAAAAGATATGGCAGCAGGGAAAAAGAGAAAAAGGCTGACAGGGAACAGTAAAAAGGCATGGGCGGTTCAGATAAAGGTACAGGTCAGGCATGGAAAAAGCAGATCTCAAAAGATAATGTCAGTCACTTTTTCTGCCAACCAATGGGGTTGGTGCGCATGCTGCGCCGAAAGTAACTTTTCAGACATAAAGCAGATTAGGTCAACAGCACAAAAGATAAGACAACACAAAAGAAAACGGCTAGATTAAACAGAAGAAAACTCAAAGGGTTTAGCGCGAGAAAGCTCGAGCGCGAAGGCAGACACAGAAGGTCAAGAGAGCGCGAGCGCGAAGGCAGACAGAACCAACCTTAACGCGTCGCGGAAAGAACTACATTTCTAAGCGCGCCGCGGGAAGAATCACATTTCTTAGCGCGCCGCGGGGGGAACTAAAATTCCTAGCGCGCCGCGGGAAGAACTATAATTCTTCGCGCGTCGAGAGATGAACTACGATCCTTAGCGCGCTGCGAGAAGAACTACAAATCCTTAGTGCGTCGCGGGAAGAACTACCGTTCTTCGCGCGTTGCGAGAAGAATTACAATTCTTAGCGCGCTGCGAGAAGAGTTCGTCTCGCGTATCGCTGGAACAGATGGTCTTCACGCAGGCTTCCTTGAAAGGAGTCTGGCGCGTGGAGCTGCGCAGACAACCTTAGGCGGGAAGGAACAAAGGACAAGCAAAGAGTTAGAAGAAAGAGAGGGAAACAAGGCGTAAGGGCGGGACGGCGACAAGAGGGAAAAGAAGGCGGAAAGAGAGAAGAAGAGGGACAGGACGGCGGAAAGAAAGAGAGGGAGAGGCGGGAAGGAAATTATATATTATTATTAAAAGTAAAATATAAGTATAAATAAATATTAAATCATAAAAGAAAGAGATCGGATAAGGGAAACGGGTACCTGGGTCGGGTCGGGTCGGGGCAGATGTCACCGTCTCCCCTACTTTAAGAAATTTCGTCCCGAAATTTATCTCGAAGTAGGTTGCGCAGAGAACAGGTGCGGGTACTTGATCTTCATTTGATCTTCCCTTTCCCATGTAAACTCGGCTCCGCGCTTGGACTCCCAGCGAACTTTAACAATAGGGATACGACTGCGCTTGGTTTGCTTAACCTCGCGATCCATAATCTCAACAGGCTTCTCAACGAAATGCATAGATTCATCAACTTGAACTTCATCAAGTGGAATGTGAAGGTTCTCGTCAGCTAAACACTTCTTGAGATTGGATACATGGAACGTTGGATGCACATTACTGAGCGCAGGGCGGCAGGTCAAGTCTGTAGGCAACTTTTCCTACACGCGCGAGAATCTTAAATGGTCCAACATATCGAGGAGCAAGCTTTCCTTTCTTCCCAAAGCGGACAACACCCTTCCAGGGCGACACTTTGAGGAGAACAAGATCACCAACTTGAAATTCGAGAGGCTTTCGCCTGCGATCTGCGTAACTCTTCTGTCGGCTTCTGGCAGTCAGCAGATGATCACGGATCTTGGCGATTTTATCGGTTGTCTCTTGAACAAGTTCGGGTCCTGTGATTTGAGCTTCTCCCACTTCGCTCCAACAAATCGGGGAGCGGCACTTACGACCGTAAAGTGCTTCAAATGGGGCCATACCAATACTGGAATGATAGCTGTTATTATAAGAGAACTCAATCAAAGGCAGGTGTGAATCCCAATTACCTCCAAAATCAAGAACACAAGATCGGAGCATATCCTCAAGAGTTTGAATAGTTCGCTCAGACTGACCGTCAGTCTGGGGATGATATGCCGTACTCATGTCCAAGCGAGTTCCTAGCGCAGATTGGAGAGATTTCCAAAAGCGAGATATAAAACGGCCATCGCGATCGGATATGATGCTCAAAGGAGTACCATGGCGGCAGACAATTTCCTTGACATAAAGCTGCGCGAGTTGCTCAACACGGTTGTTTTCACGAATGGGCAGAAAGTGAGCAGACTTAGTCAAACGATCCACTATTACCCAAATGCTATCATGTTTGCTTGCTGTCAAAGGTAACTTGGTAATGAAATCCATCGCTATACCTTCCCATTTCCACGTAGGAATTTCTGGTTGTTCGAGCAAACCAGATGGGCGTTGATGTTCAGCTTTTACCTTAGAACAAGTCAGGCATCTAGCTACGAACACAGCAATATCCTTTTTCATACCGGGCCACCAATAAGTAATGCGCAAATCCTTGTACATCTTATCAGCGGCAGGATGAACGGAATATCGAGATTTGTGCGCTTCACTCAGGATATCAGCGCGAAGATTCTCATCAAAGGGAATCCAGATGCGATTAAGATAACAGAGAATTCCACTTAGATTGGGCACAAAATGCGCTTCCGCGCCACACGCTAACTCGGCGCGAAGGTTACCATTACTGATGGATGCGCGCTGCGCGTCACGAATGCGCGATTCAAGGTTGCTTTGGATCGGCGCGAAGTGAAGCTGCGTGCGCGGCAAGATACAGTTAAGCTGGCAGGGTTTTCGGCTGAGCGCATCGGCTACCACATTAGCCTTACCAGGATGATACCGGATCTCACAATCGTAATCGCTGATGAGTTCGTTCCATCGGCGTTGCCTCATGTTGAGTTCCTTTTGATCAAAGATATGCTGAAGGCTTTTATGGTCAGTGTAAAGGATACACTTAGTACCATAAAGGTAGTGTCTCCAGATCTTCAAGGCAAAAACAACTGCACCAAGTTCGAGGTCGTGAGTTGTATAATTCTTTTCGTGAACCTTAAGTTGCCTTGATGCGTAAGCGATAACCTTGCCTCGTTGCATAAGAACACAACCGAGACCTTGGTTGGATGCATCGCAATACACGACAAAATCATCATTACCCTCAGGTAGCGTAAGAACAGGAGCTTCACACAACAAACGCTTGAGCGTTAGAAAGGCTTCTTCTTGCTTCAAGCCCCAAATATACGGTTTACCTTTGTGCGTTAGAGCTGTTAAAGGCAAAGCGATCTTCGAGAAATTCGAAATGAAGCGCCGGTAATAACCAGCTAAGCCCAAAAAGGAACGGATCTCGGTAGGAGTAGATGGCGTAATCCAGTTCTTGATTGCTTCAATTTTGGATGGGTCAACATGAATACCCATCTGGTTTACAACATGACCAAGAAACTGTACTTCATCCGACCAAAATTCACACTTGGAGAGCTTAGCATAAAGCTGCTCGGTTCGAAGCTTTTGCAACACCAACCGAAGATGTTGCTCATGCTCGGCCTTGGTCTTAGAATAAATCAGAACGTCATCGATAAACACAATCACGAATTTATCCAAGAAAGGCCTACACACCCGATTCATTAGATCCATGAAAACGGCGGGTGCGTTGGTTAAACTGAAGGACATGACCAAGAATTCAAAATGGCCATAACGAGTCCGAAAAGCAGTCTTCGGAACATCTTTATCGCGGATGCGCAACTGGTGATAGCCAGAGCGGAGATTAATCTTGGAAAAACAAGAGGCACCTTGGAGTTGATCAAAGAGGTCGTCAATACGCGGTAAGGGATACCGGTTCTTAATGGTGAGTTTGTTCAACTCGCGGTAATCAATACACATGCGAAACGATCCATCTTTCTTTTTAACGAACAACACCGGAGCACCCCAGGGCGAAGAGCTAGGGCGGATGAATCCTTTAGCGGTCAACTCTTGAAGTTGGCTTGCCAATTCTTGCATCTCAGCGGGCGCAAGACGGTAAGGAGATTTAGCTACGGGGGAAGCACCAGGGACAAGATCAATACGAAACTCGACTTCACGAGCGGGAGGGATACCAGGAAGATCATCAGGAAAAACTTCAGGAAAATCACGCACAACAGGGATATTGCGAAGCTTCTTTTCTTCAGCAGGTTTAACCACATGGGCTAAGAATGCAATACACCTTTTCCGCATGAGCCTACGGGCTTCGGCGCAAGACATAAGTTTAAGACCACTGGAGGGTTTTTCGCCGTAGATATGAAGATCACCATTTTCTCGAGGTATGCGAATCATCTTCTTGGCACAAATAACTTCGGCGCGATTCTTCGAAAGCCAGTCCATACCAATGATAACATCAAAGCTTCCAAGAGGCATGGGGATGAGGTCGATCAGAAAATCGTTTTCGTTAAGGTTAAGCGTGCAATCTTTAATCACAGAGTTAATTAAAACAGTTTCGCCATTAGCCAATTCAACTGAAAAATTTTCTTTTAAGTTATCGCGCGGTCGCGCAAGCTTCTGCTCGAAGGCGCGAGAGATAAAACTTCGATCGGCGCCAGTATCAAAAAGTACAGAAGCATAAAATCCGTTAAGCAAAAATGTACCATTAACTACGTCATTATTCGCTTGCGCTTGGTGCGCGGTTATGTTAAAAGCTCGTCCACGTGTCACTTGGTTCGAAATCTGGTTCACCGGATTCGCTTGCGTAATCTGAACTTGTAGTCTCGGGCACGCGTTCCGGAAATGACTGGGATCACCGCAGTTATAGCACGACCTGGGTCGTGGGTTTTGGTAGGTTGGTTGTGGGTTCTGCGGGTAGACTGGTGGTGTTGGCGCAATTGGATTGGCGGGAAGGACTCTACAGTTTTCTGCAAGGTGACCAGCGCGGCCACATCGGTTACAAAGTCGACATGGGACTTGAGGTGGGTGGTGGAGTCTACAGGTTGGGCAAAAGGGGTGGTTTCCTGTGTAAGGTTTCTTAGTTGGCGGGGCAAGGAGTGCTGGATTGGTTAAGGCATAGTTGTGGGCTACAGGAGGTGTTGGGTAGGCTGACAGTGGGTTAGGCGCGTAAACTGGAGGTTGGTAGATGGGTTGCTGGACAATGGGCGGGTTGGTAAGCGCATAGGCCTTGCGCCTGCGCTTGAGGTTGTTACGGTTTGAGGGTTCTGATTTGGTTTCTGTTGGTTCAGGAACAGTCTTGGTGAGTTTGGTCTTTTCTGTTCCCCGCAGGAACAGGGTTCCTGCTCTGACATGGTTGTCGCTGAGCACAGCGGCCAACTCGATGGCGTCAGAGAGGGTTACTGGGTTTCTGGCCCATACAGAATCTTGAATTTCCATGGGGAGACCCCCAAGGAATTTCTCTATGGCTCGGCGGGAAGGGGTAACAAGGTGAGGGACAAGCAGGCTTAGTTCATGGAAGCGCGTCGCGTACTCGCGCGCTTCGCCACTGTACTGCTTAAGATTCCAAAATTCTTCCTCCAGGCGCATAACTTCGTTGGGAGGGCAGAATTCTCGCGTCAGAATTTCTTTGAATCCCTCCCAGGGCATGCTAGAAGCAGTTTCTGCGCCACGCGCATGAGCTACTCCATTCCACCATGTAAGCGCTCTAGATTCCAGGACACTGGAAGCATATAGGGTTCGTCTGTCAGGAGGGCATTGGGTATGTAGGAAAGTGTTTTTCTATTTTCTCAAGCCACTGGAGCATCACGGTGGCTCCTTCAAGACCTGTGAACTTTGGAGGGTTACCCGCGTTAAAGGACTTAATGTTGTAACCAGAGGTGTTAGCATTGTTTTGGCTCAAAGTGTAACACCCCGTAACCGCAGCGGAAACGTACACGGGATGCAACAGACACATCTGATATCAACAGCATTGCTTATAAAGAAAATACCACTACATTAATTTATAACATATTACATTATTGCGAGTTTCATTACTGTCTAGGTGTTACACACATATTTTACCGATAAGACATTAATAAATTCATTACAAAACAAAGAGCAGCAAGCTTCCAACAGGTAGCACAGATAGTTAAGCAAACATCAATCAATCCAACTTGGGCATACCTAGAAAACATGTAAAGAAAACGGGTCAACTACGAATAGTTGGTGAGTTTCACTAATTTAAATAAACACTGACGAATCATTTTAATAATCATTTATTACAATATAATCATGCTGGGAACTATGTTACCCCAGAACATTTCCAATAACTTTCTGGGAACTATGTTACCCCAGAACAATAATAACCCCTGGGAACTATGTTACCCCAGAACAATAACAACA